>NW_027249662.1:22500-103556 GCF_030848795.1 Temnothorax nylanderi | reverse complement strand
ACTGGCTATTCGGCAACGGATAATCTGACTCGCGCCGCTAAACCGAATTTCTCTCCCGTAACGAAGTCACGCGCTGGCTCGAAACGCAAGACGCTTACACGTTGCATCGTCCATCGCGCAGAAAATTTCCACGGTTGCAATACACCGTGACGAATATCGACGATCTGTGGGAGGCCGATTTGATCGAGCTCCGAAATCTCAAAAGTTACAACGACGGATATTCGTATCTTCTGGTGATTATAGACGTGCTTAGTAAATATGCCTGAGTAGAACCGCTACGAGACAAAACGAGTAATCACGTGACGACGGCTTTCCAGCGCGTGCTCTCGAAAAGTGACGGGCGCGTACCGGTATACCTACAAACGGACAAAGGTAAAGAATTTATCGGGCGTCCGTTGCAAAAGTTTCTGGAAGAAAACGACATTCGTTTTCGCGTAGCCCGTAATCCGGATATCAAAGCTGCCGTCGTCGAGCGCTTCAACAGAACGTTGAAGGAACGAATGTGGTGCTATTTTACGCATAAAAATACGCGGCGCTACATCGATGTTTTGCAGGATATCGTAAGCGCTTACAATCACACCCGTCATTCCTCCATTAGAATGCAGCCGGCTGTCGTTACGAGAGAAAACGCTCGTGTCGCGCGCGAAAATATAATTCGACGATGGAGGACGAGCGAAAAGATGAAACGCGCACGAAAAGCTAAATACAGTGTCGGAGACCTCGTTCGCGTCAGTAGAACAAAAGCTACCTTCGAGAAAGGATACGAAGCGAGGTGGAGTGAAGAGATATTTCGAATTCACCGCGTTCTCGAGTGGCGAAAACCACGCGTGTACGAATTGAGCGGATTTAGCGGATGAAGTCATAGACGGTATTTTTTACTAGCAGGAATTAGCTAGGGTAGAGAAAAACTTGCAGGAAGAAGAGTTTATCGTCGATCGCGTGATAAAGACCAGGGGACACGGCGCTAATAAACAGGTGTTAGTTAGCTGGCGCGGTTAACCCAGCAAGTTCGACTCTTGGATCCCCGCTTCGAATTTAACTTCTCTTCTTCAAGATGAGGGACGACCAATTTCTCATGGTTCTTCCGAGCAATAGCAGCATGCGCTATTTCCCAGAAAATAGAACCTCGTCATTCGTTACGGAATTACCTCAAACTGTACACTTACATCACGGTGAATGGGAAGTGGCGCTTAGCGAGATTCAATTTCCCAGTACTCTTTTACACTTGCGCTATAAGGAAAATGAAATCTTCTTCTACGATACTAAACCGGAAGAAGAAAAAGAGAAAGTACAGGTGGCGAAAAAAAGCACATTTTGGTTCGGACTTTACAAAAATACCAGAGAATTTATCTCGGCGATTAATGAAGCATGCAAACAAGCTGACTCGCACTTTTATTTAGATCAACAAGAGAAGACTGGAGGAAAAACCCACATCAGCATTACTTGTAACGCAAGTGAATGCAATCTAATACATCATATGTGCCTTTCCGATACTCTTCTACAAATACTCGGTTTAGGTCATGTTCTTCTCGATAATCCCGAATACTATGGCGAATTTTCTGTCAGACGCTACGCAATTTATCCTTTTTCCAACCAAGCGTTTACTGCAAAATATATTAAACTTGGCCATATTAGCGAAAATAGAGGTGCGCGCGAAACAGCTTTCTATAGTCGTGAACCTTGTAGTTTGCAGCGCGGTATTCCAGATAAAATGTTCGTTTATTGCGATATTTGCGAGCCTTATGTAACAGGTGACGCGCAAACACCTCTTCTCCGAATAGTGCCGGTCGAGACATACCGCTATAATCACGTGGACGCTTACGGAACAAATCAGGTGAAACATTTCTCCCCGCTGCATTATATTCCATTACGCAAAACAAATTTCCGCACGATTGAAATAGATATAAAAGATCAACTCGGAAAAAATATACCATTCGAATCCGGGACGCTGACGGTGACATTGCACTTTAGACGTTTCCAGTAACAACGCGGTGTGTTGTCGTCGAAAAAAAAATAAAAACTAAATTCAGAGCCATGGACTACGAATATTACGATTCACATCAGAGTGGACGAGGCAGAGGAATTCCACGAGTTTTCGTCGGAGCACCCTATCAACGAGGTCACGGAATCGGTAGTTTTCTCGGAGGATTATTCAGAAAGGTGCTGCCTTACCTAAGTAGAGGCGCGCGAGCGGTCGGTAAAGAAGCTTTACGCGCGGGTATCAATGTGATAGAAGATGTCGAAAATAATACACCGTTGAAGGAGGCGCTCAAAACTCGCTTCAAAGAATCAAGTGGAAATCTTAAAAGAAAAGCCTAGGAGAAGATAAGCGGCATGATGAAGGGATCGGGATATAAAGTATCCGCAAAAAATCATACGTTTCAGTTTCCCTTTGGCAACCACGTCAGTCGCGTCGCAGTTCGTAAGCGTCGTCGTCAAACAGACAAAAGAAAATCGTCAAAGAGCAAGCAGAGGAAGAGAATAACGATCAAAAAATCATCGAAGAAGAAGTAGAAGACTCGTGCTGTAAACAGAAAGTTATCTACCGCTACGAGACAACGTCGTCGTCGAGTCAGCGTCAAGAAACGCAGCGTATCCGACATATTCTCTTAATCGTCGCGCGCGCACACGAAGCAAGAATTCAAGGAGCGGAGGAGGAGGATAAGCATGTTTTTTTTTTACACGCACTCAAGCGAGTGTTTAAAAAGCGAACTCAATTTCTTCTCATTGCCGCCCACTCAAACTAGTATCAAGAGCTCGCAATGGATCTATTACAAGCCCATAACTTCCCTCGGGGACGACGCGCCTATAGAATTCGTCATACCCGGTCACGGAGAAGACTACCTGGACCTCACGCACACCATGTTGAGCCTTCGCATACGCGTAGAAACTTCTCCCCTAGCAGGCGGTGGTGGCGACGACCGAACACCCGCACCAGGCGGAATTGTGTCCAAAGTAGGCCCTGTAAATTATTTACTACACTCCATGTTCAATCAAATCGACGTATATTTCAATCAAAAGCTCGTCTTGCCCCCAAACAACGCCTACGCGTACCGCGCGTACATAGAGGCGTTGTTAAATTATTCTTCACCCGCAAAAACTTCCCATCTGACCTCTTGTCTGTGGGACATGGATACCCCCGGACTCATGGACGCACTCGTAGTTTCAGAAACACCAAATCCGGCTCTCGTGAGACGCGCTCGTTACATTCACGAGGGACACGCGCTAGATCTCATAGGTCATCTTCATTGCGACGTTTTCAATCAAGATAAGTTTTTAATTAACGGTGTGGAGGTTAGAATGAGACTTGTTCGTTCGAAAGATTCGTTTTGCCTTATGAAAAATACTTCGACGTCGAAAATACGCATTCTAGACGCCAGTCTGCTCGTGAGAAGGGCAAAAATAAGCCCAGGCGTTTTACTCGCGCATGCGAGAATGTTGAGCAAAACTACCGCCAAATATCCCCTTACGAGAGTCGAAGTTAAAACATTTACGATTCACGCTGGTCTCGTAGGAGAATCGATAGACAATGTAATACTCGGTCAACTGCCGAAACGAATAATAGTCGGTTTTGTCGATAACAGAGCGTTCAACGGAGATAGAAAATTAAACCCGTTTAATTTCAAAAACTACGGTATAAATTTCTTTTCGCTGTACGCTGATGGTATACAAATTCCCAGTAGACTGCTACAGCCGAGCTTCTCGAAAGACGAGCCACTCTACGTCGAAGCTTATCACTCTCTCTTTTCGGGAACCGGCATACACTTTTTGAACGAGGGTAATTCTATAAGCAGAGAAGATTACGCCGAAGGATTTACACTTTTTGCCTTTGATCTTACACCCGACTTATCCGCCAATTGCGCCGGCCATTGGAATCTTGTGAAACATGGCAGTTTACGATTAGAAGTGCGATTTGAAAAAGCACTTACCGCGACCGTTAATTGTATCGTTTACGCCGAGTTCGACAATGTTCTAGAAATTGACTCCTCTCGACAAATCATCGTCGACTTTGCCGGATAAATGACAAATGTCGACAAATAATATTTCACATACTTTATTTTTCACCCCCCCACCACTACATATTTTACCCATCGTCATTTTTTTGCGTAAAATCCTGCAAAAAGAGAGAGATTCAGTTTCACTCGAGCCACGAACGTCGACGCTTCGCTTGAAAAAATAGAGAGTACATTTTAAACTATGGATCTGGCCATCGATATACAAGGTTTCCGTGATGTCAACGGAAAGTTTATTCCGAAAGAAGTCGCAGTTGTCGCGATTAACGCGGCAATCACCGGACACTGGATTATGTCGCCGCCCTTTTCATTTGACGATCTACCCGAAAAGACAAAACGAGAGAATAACTGGCTTTCGCGAAATTATCATGGAATCGAGTGGTTCGATGGTGAAACCGATCTCAAATGTTTCACGCTACATCTGCGAGAAATTACGCGACAAGTGCGCTACATCTACTGCAGAGGCGTGGAAAAGGCTCGTTACTTGAGTCAACTACTTTCCAGAAACATATATAATCTGGAAGAAATTTCTCCACCGTTCAAAAGTTTACCGGAGGCCCGAGAGTACAGACAACGCTGCACACATCACGGATTTCGTGTTTCGACTACGGACAAAATTGCTTGTGCGTTACGTAACGCTTTTAAATTGAAACGCTGGATAGTCTTGCGAACCAACAGCGAATGCATCAGCAGCAGCAGCAGCAGCAGCAGCAGCAGCAGCAGCAGCAGCAGCAGCAGTAGTAGCAGCAACAGCATCGACTCGAGCTACGATACTAATCTCTCTTACGTAAATTTGGTCACAAGCGACGACGACGACGACGACGACGAAGGTGAAAAACCGACGGTGACATCGCTATAAAAATAAAACAGTGGCAAAAAAAAAATAACGAGACAGAAGAGAAAGAGAAGGAAGGAGAAGTAGCAAAAGCCTATTATTCAATAGAGGGCGTAAGAAAAGAATACAACTTCAATAACTTGCCGATACGCCCGTCACCAACCAAGAACACTAGTGCGACAACTCCAAAAGAGGTAAACTCCGAAATTATACAAATAATTCCTCTCGTGCGAACACCACCTCGCTGTGTAGAAAATGAACTCGCTAGAAATCTTACAAGCGTTGCATCATCTCAGTGTCAGATATGCGGGCGTCTATCCTGCCGACAGACTGCCGAGGATGTGGACGAGGTCGACAGCCATCGTCGCTAATACGGACGATCACGATCGGCCTGGCCAACATTGGGTCGCTTTTTACGTCGACGTGCAAGGAGCAGGAACGTATTTCGATAGCTACGGACTACCGCCTTTAGACTCCAGATTCCTCTTACGCCTTCGTCGGAATTCCACTACATATCGATGGAACACCGTAACACTACAAGGAACACTCTCTCAAACTTGCGGCCAATACTGCTGTGTATTTTTATATTTTATGTGTAGCGGTTATAATCTTTGTCAGTTTCTTAATCTGTTTAACGACAATAACGAGCGCAATGATCGTTTGATTGTAAAATTATTTCGTAAAATTTTTCTTCATAATAAAAGCGCATGCGTAAAACCTCACGTTGAATGTTGCCACCCTTATAGAAAAATACACTCAACCCATAGAAAAACCCTTAAAGTTGGGTGTAATTTCGGACCGCCAATAGAACGTTAACCATTTAAATGATGGTTAACCTTCTATTGGCGGTCCGAAATCACACCCAACTTTAAGGGTTTTTCTATGGGTTGAGTGTATTTTTCTATAAGGGCATGTTCAGGCATGTACTTTTAAGAATAATTAAAAATACTTATTCTCACGTATCAATGTATTATTTTATGTAATAAACATTGTTTGTATCTTCAACCCCTCCCGTCTATTTATTCATTCCCTTTTCTTTTGCGTTAAAATAGTTGCATCACTGGCATACATATAAAAAATATACAGAATTCTGGAAAAAGATTTGGACAAACCTTCCTGAACGTCACGTCGTCTTCGTAGACTCAAGTAACAGACAGAGAAGAATAGAAATATAAGTAATAAAGGCTCAAAAGATTAAAAATCAGTTGGAGTATATAGAGCACAGAGCCGTAACAAAGTGTTGACGTTAATAATTCTATATTTGAGTTAAAAATCTACAGACATTTTGGTCCATTATAGGACCACCTTCAGTGTCGAAATACAAAATTAATCAATCGATTAAAAAATTATCGCATAGTTGAAATCGCTGTATTGTGAGTGGACCACACTGTACAACTATAATAAAATTTTTTTTATTTTATGTTAACGATAGAAATATTAACTAAACTCGACCAAATAATGTGCTACATTATGGGCAATTTTTTTATCAGCGAGGGCAGGAAGGGCAATGTTATTAGAGTGCGCGCCAAGGGTCGCAAGTGCAATGTAGATATAACATTAATGCAAGACACAGACGTTTCCGGAGATATATCCGGAGCCCTTGAAAAGTACAAACCAAACATAAATAATTACATATTAAAAACCGAATAAAGAAGTAGTTTACTTGTTCAATTTAAATTGATGTCTTCCACGTACGTCTGTCTTCCACATAGTTAATTTATTCCACCGTTTCACACTATGCATATTTCAATAAAAACCAAATAAAAAAAGTTTTCTTGTTCCATTTAAATATATGTCTATCATAATAAATAATTATTTTTTTCAGCTAGTATACGCTAAAGCGATGTTTCCTTGCCAAGATACATTGTCCGTCAAATCTACATACACTGCTAATGCTAGAGCAATGTTTCCTTGCTAAGATACATTATCTGCGATGACATATTTTTATAATATATATGAAATCAATTTCGAAAAATGACATCTGATAAATTTTTATCACACGATATTTTATATGTATGGAATAAAACACAAAACTAATTAAATTATAATTATATCGAACTGGAACACTCGGATCGGATATTAGAGGAAAATCGACTTTGTAAAATTTAACAAAAGCATTCGCTGTAAAAGAGTTAGAGCCATATATGTGACATATGTAATTGTTGTTCATTAAACTAAATTTTAATTGGACTTGGTTAGTGGAGCGAGTGTGTTGTGCATGCGTGTGAGAGTTGCGGATAAATTAGGCGAAAGTTTAGAGGGAAACAGGAGTCGAGGTAGGCGTTAAACCGGTAGAAAGGTAGGAAGAAGATCTTAAATTTAGGATAGGATAATAGAAGTAGCAGGGAAATATTAATTAGTGAAGGAAAAGAGCGCTAAATGTTGTAGAGAGAGGGAGAGGTTAGGTGAGAGAAGGCGGGAAAATAACGCGGTGCGTTCCAAAAGGGAGTGAGATTTGCGTCACGCATAGAGTAGGTAGCGTCACTAGACGGAACAGTCTAGGCATAGAGGCAGCGGTTAAGGAGATCGACTAGAAGGTGAGCGTGAACGTGGGACGTACATACAGGATGGAGGGAGAAGCAGACGAGAGCGAGAAAGCAGCAACGAGTAAAGAAATTTTTGCCACACCAAAAGAAGAAAAAAGAGGAAAAGGAAGACTTACAAAGGATGAGTTAAGAATGAGAGAAAGATTGAGCTCGGTCAGCATACTGGAGTTTATGACGAGTGATAACAGCACGGCATGCGAGTTAGCGAAAGCTGAGAGGAAAAGAGAGGAAAACGAACAACGTGCGAAGGAAATTTTCAAGAGAGATAACAAGACTGTGAGAACGCCACCAGGAATGGGCAAATCGAAGGAAGGAGTCGGCGTTGTAGGTGAGAAGAGAGAAGAGGTAGTTCCGTCAGCAACAAAGAAGGATGAAGAGGACGGTACGCTAATAGCAATCTTGAGAGAGATTAGAGACGAGATGAGGGACATGAGGGACGAGATGAGAGAGATGAGAGAGAGGATGAACGTCTTAGAAGAGGGTTGGAGGAAAAAAGAAGAAAAGGTAGCGGAAAGGATGGATAAGATAGAAGAGAGACTATCGATGATCGAACGAAGGAGTGAAAACACAACGGATGAGGCGACCGGCGGCAAAATGGAGGCGATTGTGGAAAAGGTGGCGGAGATGGTTAGGAAGAGAGAAAGAAATATGAAGGAAAGGAAGGAAAAGAAAAATAATCTAGTGATCAAAGGATTACATAAAGAAAAAAACAAGAGCTTAATGGACACAGCGGAGACGTTTCTTGAGAGGGAGTTCGGTGCAAAAGCGGGAGTAAAGAAGATGCGGTCAACAGGCAGGGTAGGAAGAGAGATAGTAATAGTTGAAATGGACTGCTGGGAATCGAAGGACAACATCATGAAGGAGAAGAAGAAGCTGGGAAGTAAGAAAATTTTCATTGATCACGACCTGACCTTTGAGGACAGAGAAGTGCAAAGACGGATAAAAGAAAGGGCATGAAAAGAGAAAACAGAAGGAAAATTGGTGAAAATAGGTTATAGGAAGCTAGAGGTGCAAGGTAGGAAGTACGTATGAAGCGAGGTAGAAAATAAGCTAATAGAAAAGGAAAATTTTTAGATGGCTGCCAAGTTAGGAGAAGAGTACCAGCAAGTGGCATTCAAGAGGACAACAGGCGAACAACACGAAAGGAGGTCGGAAAAGCGAAGCAACAGAAGAATGAAAATAGGCGAAAGATAATTTTTTGGAATGTTGCGGGTATTGAGAGGCAGGACAAAGATTTCTGGAATTACATAGTAGGTTTCGATTTTATAGGGCTATGTGAAACATGGTTAGAGGAAAAGGGATGGGATAGAATTAAGGGTAGACTGCCGGAAACGCACAACTGGAAAAACATTAACGCGGTAAGGGAAAGGAAGAAGGGTAGGGCGAAGGGAGGTTTACTAATAGGTATTAGAAAAGACTGGGTGGTGGAAGTGGAGAATTATGAAAGTGTATTGATTACAGAAAGAATTGCGCGAACGAGAATAGTAAAAGAGGATAAAGGTCTAAATATTTTTACAGTATATAATGTAGGAGCAAAGAAAAATGTTGAAGAGATAATGGCGAAAATAATAGAGCAATGCGAAGGATGCGAAGGAGAGGATATTATTATAGGAGGCGATTTTAATATTAGAATAGGAAACTTAGGAGGTTGTAGGGACGAGGAGTGTGACTTTGAAAAGGAGAGTAAAGATAAAATCATAGGAGATGGGGGTAGAAGTTTTGTGGACATAATAAATGAAAAAGGATGGTATTTTTTGAATGGATGTACAGAGGGGGATTGGGATGGGGAATATACGTATGTGGGTGCGAGAGGGTGCTCGGTAATTGATTATGCAATTGTAAACGATAGTGCGCAAGAGCGAGTGTTGGAATTTAGAATAGGGGACAGGGTGGACTCGGATCATTTGCCTCTGACCTTGTTACTGGAGGAAGAGGAGAATACGAGACAAATGGAGGGGTGGACAGAAGAGGAAGAAGAGGAACAGAATATGTCAAAGAAGATCATATGTTGGAACGAAGAGGCAAGGAAATTATACAGGGAGAGGACGGAGGCATGGAATGTAAACGAGGACCAGGAAATAGAGTCGGTGGATAGGAAATGGGAGAAAATCAAAAACTGGATCCTTGGAGCCTTAGTTTATAAGGAAATCAAGATAAAGAAAAGAAGGAAAATAGGGCACAAAGATTGGTGGGATAGGAGTTGTACCAGAAAGAAGAGGGAGGTGAAAAGACAGTACAGAAGATGGAGAAGTGGAAAGGGAAGTAAGGAAGACTATCTGGAAGGTAAGAAAGGCCTGAAGGGGTGGTTAGAGAAGAAAAGGATGGAGAAGAGAGAGAGGGAAGAAGAGGAATTAAGAAAACTGAAGGATGAAAAGAAAATTTGGAATTACATAAACAGTCGAAGAAAGAAGAAAGAATGGAAAGAGAATAATATTCCGAAAGAGAACTGGAGAAGTTACTTCATGGAGTTGTTAGGTGGGTCCGAGATGGAGGGAAGGGATGAGGCGATGGAGGTGCGTGACATGGGAACAGAAGAAAGAAATGAGGAACAGGTTCAAGATATAGAAATGGAGTTGCAAGAAGAGGAGATAGTGAGGGCAGTCAGGAACATGAAGTTAGGCAAAGCTGCAGGTGTCGATGGAATCCCAATGGAAGCATGGCTGTATGGTGGCACAGCGGTGAGAAGGGCTCTAACTGATCTGTTGAAGCTCATTTGGAAGGAAGGTAAAATTCCGACCGAATGGCGAACAAGTATAGTTGTCCCCCTATATAAAAGGGGGGATAAGGAGAGAACAGACAACTATGGGGGGATCTCTCTGCTGTGCACTGCATACAAGGTATATGCGGAAATTCTAAGGAACAGATTGGAGGAAATAATGGAGATGAAAGGGATGATACCTGACAGCCAAGCCGGCTTTAGGAAAGGGAGGTCTACGATGGATAACATATTTATCTTGAACCATATAGTGCAAAGGGAAAAAAAGAAAGGTATGGCAATTGGGAAAGACAAGATTTTCGCAATATTTGTGGATCTAAGGGCAGCGTTCGACAACGTTGACAGAGGAATTTTATGGAAGATAATGGAAGAGAAAGGAGTAGATCGCAGTTTAATAAACAGGATAAAAGAAATTTACAAAGAGACGGAGGTGACAATACGAACGAGGGATGGGTTCACAAGGTGCTTCAAGACGAAGAAAGGTGTAAGGGGGGGGGGGGGCAGGGCTGTGTGATGAGTTCCGCCCTGTTCAATTTATACAATGCGGACATTGATAAAGTTTTAGAAAAGCGTGGTATAGGAGGAGTGGAGCTTGGAGGAGTGAGAGTGTGGTCATTAGCATACGCGGATGATATGGTTTTGGTAGCGAAAAATAGAGAGGCTTTACTAGATATGATGAGCATGTTAAAAAGATTTTTAAAAGAAAGGAAACTAGAATTAAATACAGAAAAAACTAAAGTGTTGGTATTTAATAGTAAAGGTAAAAGAGGCAGAATGACGTGGAAATGGGGCGAAAAAATAATAGAGGAAGTAGAAATGTTTAAATATCTGGGTTTCACGTTTAATAGGAAAGGTAATTATATCGATCATATAAAAGAGCTGAAAAGAAAAGGAAGGATCGCTGCAAATAGGGTCTGGGGTTTAGGAGAAAGATTATGTAAAGATGATTTTAGTAGGAGATGGACGCTTTTTAAGTACCTAGTGAAAAGTGTGATGGAATACGGAGCAGAGATATGGGGGTGGAGTGAAAAAAAGGAGTTGGAGAAAGTCATGTTGGATTATGTAAGATGGATATTTAGACTAGATTTTTGCACACCGAGGTATGTAATACTAAGGGAACTAGGATTAGAGAAACTTAAAATCTGTTGGGGTATAAGAGCCATGAGGTTCGAGAAAAGAAGCAGAGGGAAAAAAGATGGAAGTTTAGTAAAGGCATGTTGGGATGAAAAGGACACAAGGGATAAAAAGAAAAAGGATTTATATAATTTGGAACGAGAAAGGTTTTATAATAACAATGGTTGGAGCTCTGAAGTAATAAAAGA
Organism: Temnothorax nylanderi; assembly: GCF_030848795.1. Lineage (NCBI taxonomy): Eukaryota > Metazoa > Arthropoda > Insecta > Hymenoptera > Formicidae > Temnothorax > Temnothorax nylanderi. The sequence goes on along the minus strand of NW_027249662.1, from coordinate 92,124 downwards.
ATTAAATTATGAAGGTAAAAATACTGAAGGCTTAGTAAGAATAAGGGAACAGGATATTCAAGGGCAAATAATAAACAGTAAAATAGTAGAGGCAAGGTATAATACAAGGTACAAAGTGATAGAGGCGAGCAACAAAACACCGAGTTATTTATTAAAAGCGAACTTGGATAAAGTAAAAACAGGAGACGAGATTAGAGCGATGGTAAAATTAAGGTGCGGCAATTTCGAGGACGCAGATAAATACTGGCTTGACGAAGAAGATACGAAGTGTAGATTCTGCAAGTCAGGTAGGGACAATTTAGAGCATTATATAAGCGAGTGCAACATCACAAGTATATGGTTTGAGAATTTAGGTAGGAATAACGAAGAACGATTAGAGAATATATGCGATGACAAATTTAGAATGGAAAAAGGAAAGGTGCTAAATAGATTATGGAAAAGGAGAGAGGAATACTACAAAAAAGATAACGGTTGTAAATAATAATAATGTAAATAATGTATTGCGGCTTGTTTGTAAAGAAGAATGTTGTTTGGTGTGTGGATGGATGTGTGAGTTAAGTGGAATTGTAAACCAAGTCCTTTCTTGGCGTATAGCTGAAATAAACACACATATAATAAAACTAAATTTTAATTAAATTCGATGAAAAAAGATACGCCGACTTCGGTACCAATTAAATTGAAATAACCTGCGAGACTTTTGAATTTCAAACTTTTTAATGGACGTGATAAACAACTGCGAATTTTATCCACACCCCCCAAGCCATTTTTTAATAAATGCTTGTTTTTATTAAATAATGTTTCAAAACAGAGTTTGCGTATACAAATACACGCAGATCTGTGTAGATCTATCAGATAGGTTTGCATGCGCGCTCGCGTAGTTGTTCGTAAATAATGTTAATCGCCATAATGCATATGGAATAGGAACTGTTATATTGTAAATAAACGCATAATTAACTGCTATATATTATTGTTAAATTATAGTATTCACTGTCGGACATGAAAGCTTTTGCGATTATTTGTGTAACGAATAAATTAATATAAATTATGAGTAAGATATCGCTTTATCAGATGTTATTTTACAAATAAAATTGTCTGTCCGTAATGTAAGTTACATATATTTCGTTATAATAATTCGTACAAGATTCTTGCCAAACACATAATAAAAGAGATATATTATAAGACAAAAACAATTATTAGTAATATTTTCTAAAATTTTTTATTTTTTTCACAGTCACGCAATCCCGACATTTATCAAAATCAGTATTAAATCACCAAATTGTCTTATTACAATTTTTAAACCGTTTAATCACGCAGATAAAGATATTATTGCATCGTTAAAATATTTATGCGACATTTTGTAGCGCGTTGTACATCGTCGTAATAATCATAGCATGAACAATGTCTGTCGCAATCGCATTCATAGTCACGTCATATTTATTTTTATTAAAATCTAATTCTAGATGTAAGTATTTTTTTCTGATTTCTATTGTCTATAAGAAAAAAAAGTTTCATTTTCATGTTATTTTAAATTTAAAAATTCGCTCATTTTTGTATATATTTTAGAATAATTTAATAATAATTTAACAACATTAGAACAAAATATTCAGGTTCTTATTTTAATTTTGTTAACAGTATATTTATAGTTAAATGACTGTTGAGCTGTATTTCGTATTCTCTCTCTCTCTCTCTCTCTCTCTCTCTCTCTCTCTCTCTCTCTCTCTGTATGTGTACTTGTGCGAGTGTAGCCTCGAGCACAATAGCACACTAAATTAACAAATAATGAATCTATGTACTTGCGCGAGTATAGCCTCAAGCACACTAGCATAGCAAATTAACAAATAATAAAAGACAAGTTCGAGATTAAATACTTGTTAAATTCCTTTATAGTTCATCCATTTTAGGGTAGCGGATTCACGAAGTTTTATATTCATTTTTAATATAATCATAATAATGTCGATACGATATATTTGATTTTTCTGACATTTTTCATAAATCCGTTACTTCATTGAGAATTTTTTAATCGCATTTTAATTAAATATCTATTAAAACTGTATACTATATATACATAATTATACATTTTTTAAATCTTTACATATACATATAAAAATAAACTTTTATAAAGTTTTAAATTAATTTTTTTCTCTAATTATTATTAAATTTAAATTTTCGGAATAAAACGATTTGAATAAACGAAAGGGGAGAAACGACTAATTTGACTCAAATATTAATACTTACCGGAGTTACTCCGCCCCCGCGCCAGTTAGTTATTACCTGATACCTCTTTTGCTTTCCTCCATTGCTCTCGGGTTTTTATAGTTTTTTCTTTGCCTCTGACAGAATATCCAAACTCCTTCACTTCACTTATACTCGCATCACGATGCGCAACAGCGGAATTGTAGTAGGACTGATCTGTTAAACATACAATATTCAAATAAAAATAATGTTCAAAATAAATATATCGAAAAATAATTTTTGCACGCAAATATCTTGTTCCTAACTTCGACAAATTTTTCAGAAAAGAATAACGTCTTGATAAAAATGTTTTCTCAGATATCAATTTATATAAAATTTGGTAAGAAAAAATCCAATAATATAATTTAAATTATTATAAATCTTAAATATTTAAAAATATTTCATAGGTATATTTGTTAATATTAAATATGTTGTAAAATATTTTACTAAATATTTTTAAAACATTAAAATACAATCTAAAATATTTTATATTTATTAAACAATATACTACGTGCAATACATTATTGTATTATACAGTGATCTAAAATGTACTATTGTGCAAATAAACAACTATTTTCATCAATAACAAATAATAAAATAAGTTACGAAATGTTATTTTCAGCGATTCGCTGTCACATCTGGCTATCTTTCTGGCCTTCTCCTCCGCTCTTCTCTTTCTATTGCTATTTCTTCGTGGCATTTAGGCAAAATTTGTTCGCAATAAATTGTCGCTCAAAATTAAGCGCGATTATAAATTACTGGACTACAACGATCGTGCGGCTATGTCATACTTCGTGTGACTCCCGATATTAATCACAACGCATACTTAATCGTGTCGCGATAGCAGAAAAATTATAGGTGCGTATGAAATTACGGCACGTTCGATATTTCACAAATAAAATGCAAATGCAAATGAAATGCATTTCTATGGGTGCATTCCGTTTCACGCATGATCCGCATGATGCATCATTTAGCCTTGTTTAACATTCGGCGAACAATAAACGGAATGCACCCATATTCTATTTGTACATTTCTATTTTATATCATAAAAAGGTAAAAATAGTGATTACAGACAAGTCGAGATAGTTTTTTTTCTTAAATGCGTTTTATTTTATAAGTAAAATTTATGAGTAAAAAATTGATATTATTATAAGATATTATTACATTAATAAAAAAGTTTTAAACATGTATTTTTATATAACAATGTTATAAAAATTAGTTTGTAATAAATTACAATAAAATAAATGTACAATTTAATAATTATTATAGACCTATTTTATTATTAATGCCTTAAAACACAATAAAAATGTGTTTTTTTTGCAAGATTAATGAAGTAGTTCCCCTCGCCCGACACAGTTCAAATTACCTGACAAAAATCTTATACTTTCGAAAATTTTGCTGTAACATTAAACTTACTATAAATAAACGAAATTGGTTAGGAACACGTTGTAATAAACATTTGGCATTATAACTCAGCGTAAACAAAGTTCAGCTATCTTTAAGGTAGTTCTCCGGTCCTTGTACTAGAGAAAATCGATTTTCTCTAGATTTTCTTGAAACTGTGAATATACGTTAATTTAGATGTGCTTTATGCGTGGTATAAACTTCAGTACCTCTTGCGGTATAAAAAGTCAAGATACTGAGCCTCCAAAGTTTCAATTTTTACCAAAATTTAGTAAAAGTTGAAACTTTGAGGCTCAGTATCTTGATTTTTTATACCGCAAGAGGTACTGAAGTTTATACCACGCATAAAGCACATCTAAATTAACGTATATTCACAGTTTCAAGAAAATCTAGAGAAAATCGATTTTCTCTAGTACAAGGACCGGAGAACTACCTTAAAGATAGCTGAACTTTGTTTACGCTGAGTTATAATGCCAAATGTTTATTACAACGTGTTCCTAACCAATTTCGTTTATTTATAGTAAGTTTAATGTCACAGCAAAATTTTCGAAGGTATAAGATTTTTGTCAGGTAATTTGAACTGTGTCGGGCGAGGGGAACTACTTCATTAATCTTGCAAAAAAAACACATTTTTATTGTGTTTTAAGGCATTAATAATAAAATAGTCTATAATAATTATTAAATTGTACATTTATTTTATTGTAATTTATTACAAACTAATTTTTATAACATTGTTATATAAAAATACATGTTTAAAACTTTTTTTATTAATGTAATAATATCTTATAACAATATAAATTTTTTACTCATAAATTTTACTTATAAAATAAAACGCATTTAAGAAAAAAAAACCATCTCGACTTGTCTGTAATCACTATTTTTACCTTTTTATGGCATAAAATAGAAATGTACAAACAGAATATGGGTGCATTCCGTTTGTTGTTCGCCGAATGTTAAACAAGGCCAAATGATGCATCATGCGCATCATGCGTGAAACGGAATGCACCCATAGAAATGCATTTCATTTGCATTTGCATTTTATTTGTGAAATATCGAACGTGCCGTAATTTCATACGCACCTATAATTTTTCTGCTATCGCGACACGATTAAAGGATAGAGTTATCCGACACCGAAAGATAGAGTTATCCGACGGTGAAGAAATTAGAGTGGTTTAAAATACCTGAACTTCCTCATTTATACCTTTTATTACGATTATTATTTATTATTTTACTATATGCTTACATCTTTTATTACAATTATTATTTATTATTTTACGTTTTAACGAATAAACGTATTAAATATTCTAGCCATCGACATATAGTATGGACTGCGCGATCCCTATATGAAAGCCTTCAAAAAGTGTCCGGTAGAGTTGACCTCTACCTCGTTCCCTCTTTGTCTGTACGCACTGGATAGAAAAAGACAGCTTGACCCCTACCAGTCGCTATCTCTTTTCTTCCACCGTTTGAGTCGCCGGTCATATTTTTCTATACCTGTGCGCAGTCCATACTATATATCGATGATTCTAGCTATAGATACTCGGCGCGGTACTCACAGCATTTAAAAATATTATATTTTTACAATTGCCTGCGTGATACATCTTCAGCCGAACAAGTTTTACAAAAAAAAAACAACACATTTTAACAGATAATGAAGATACGATTAGTGTTTAAATAAGCTTTAAATAAAAAAAAGCGCAATATGTACGACCACCGAATCAAGAGATACATAGTTAGTGTCTCGCGCTAAGTACATTGTTAGAAATTTTGTGTTAAATATAACATAAATCACATGTCCCAAACAGTCCACTCAAATTTTTGTGTTAATTTAAAATAATATGGATGTGTTAAATGGGTAACACCGATACTATGTTAAAATATTTCAACAGAAAGGAAATGTAAATGTGTATGTACAATTAATATAACTTTTATATTGAAGTTAAAATTATAACATAAAATCAACACTCTTTTTCTGTAAATTTTAACACATTTAATAAATACGTTCAAATTGTGTTACTTTAACATATTTTTTAAATTATTTTAATAATTTTACATTTTTAATTTGTAAAGTTCAATTAACATAGCAGGCATGTGTTAAATCAACACATGTATGTGTTGATTATTTTACACAAAAATTTTAACAAGGACCCTTTTTAACAAAACTACAAAAATTTTCCAACAGTGATATACGCGCAGCGCAAGACCGCCTCGTGTATTCTTACGCGATAGTTAAATTTGTAATAAATGATAAATGTGAAGTTAATATAGGTTGTACATACCAATTAAATTAGTCGCGACACCATCTGTTCCGGAGTTGATCCGTCCAATGTCCACAATGCTTTGCAAATAAAACGTATTATTAAAACCCGTGATATATACACATAAGACACAATATATCTAGCATTTGCCTTTATGTAAAAAGTGGAAAATTCCTACTGGGATTATTGGGAACTGGGAATAGAGGCGCACGTTACGTGCGGCACGTATACGGCGACGGAGTGGCGTGCACGTGGAAATGGCGCGATAGTGTCCGCCTGGGGGGTTAGTTAGGGGCCCCAAGTCGGCAAATTCTTTTGTGCCCCTCCGTTTCCTTTTGTTCGCGTGCAAACGAGAAAGGACAAAGGAGCACCTTTTTTCTACCTGCGCCTCTACCCCCTTCCCCAACACTCGGTCTACGATTCTAAGAGCATTGCGAGCGCAAAATGAAACGTACCCTATGACTATGGGTGCACGATGCGTTTTTGCCTGCTGAATTGCTATATAGCTAGATTTACGTTGAGGGCAGCTGGAAATGCTGCTGGCCGTATTGCTAGCTTGGCTTCAGAATTTCAAATAATGCGATAATTTTCGTGCTAGTTGAACAGCTGAAAGTAGCGCGCATATATTCTTTAATTTTAAACATATTTATTAATGTAATTTGGCGTACGTACAAGCATAATTTCTCTTTATAGACCTCTATCAGAATTGAAATAGCTTCCTTCGTCCATTTTTCTTTCCATTACTTTTGCAACACGTGGTGGACCGGTAGACGTTACATGTTTCCCCCCAGTTAAACCCTTAAGCAACTAAACGACGCGACGTGTGAAAAGAAATTTTGCTCACGCGATCTAAGGCTGCGTCCTAATTGGCTCTCACAATAAGCAAACACAAAACCATGCAAGAAAAATAGCATTTTCTAATTTATCACTGAAATCTAGCCAAGCAGCATGACTAGCGGATACTACACAATTTCCAGCTTATTGTTAGCAATCAGGAAGATCGTCAGCACAGGCGCGCGCAAGCATTCCAACAGACAAAATCGTACCGCGTGTCGTAGGTTGAAGATGGTGAAAATGTGAAGAACGTTCTTCTACCACGTGGTTAATTTTACACGCTAAAAATGGCGCGCGGCCTCACATGTCCTCTTAACATTTCGCGTTTATGCGTTTTTTACATTTTAACAATAAATGTGCTGTACGCCTGTTTTAAAGGTCGTTATTATGCGTTATAATGCAAGTTAAATATGCATGATAAAATTGTAAATAGATATACACGATATTTGCAATATCTGAAAATGTAATCGTCTTTTTATCGATTTTTCACGGGATATACTTGAGGCCGATTGCATCTTGTGAAATACGCATATTCTAATAGATCGTCAATGTATGAACGCAAAATCTATATTTACACGACAATTAGAAATCGGAATATTATAAGGAATAAATGCAGGGTTAACATAAATTTTACTTACCAATTAAACGAATTGCAACGCCACTTGTCTCAGAATCGATCCATCTTGTGTCCCAGCCCTTGTGTTCCGTTAATATTAACGACGAAACATTCGAGAATGTCGGTCTTGACGCGCGATATTTATTAATCAAATAACGATTAATAAAGACACACTTACAATTGATTAATCAGAAATACGGAATTCAACATTGCACGTGCAGACAATCAATTACGCGAAAACATATTACGTAAAATTATATTATTAATGAATAATCAATGTATTATTGTTTTATTTGATTCTCCGATTTGCGATAATTCTCATTCCGAAATATTTATTTATTTATTACTTTATTTACAATAATACTTTTTTAACTTATATCGATGCAACACTAGTAATCGACTATGCGTTGTAAGTATAGCGCGCGTACTGAAATCTTTGAACTTGACCCGTCGAAGAACTGCTGAGAAGTGCCGCCGTATGCCGAGAGTCCTCTCCTTTTATAGGGTCCAAAAGGGTTCTATAGATTTTTCTGGAAAATTCTGGTTGGTTCTATAGATGACTCGTCCTAAGGGTACCTATACATTCCTCAGGCTCAGGTAGGTACATAGACGATGGTCACAACATTTTATGTTCCCAACTATAATATTAACTTTTTACAAATTATATAAACTTTTAGACGAAAACCAAGACATTTCAAAGTTTCTTCAAAGTTTTTATTTTTATTGCTTTGAGCATTAGTTGCCTAAATTGTTTTAGAAACGCAGCAGAAATATGAGAATTTTTCTAATTAAAACAGAAAAAACCTGAATTAATTACTTGCCAATTAACATTGGCATTATAAACTTACCAAATTATAAAGTTTTTAGTCATTTAATTTATAATTAAAATATCGTGAGTAATGCGCTGCAATCACAAGACTCTTTTCTAAATGCGAAGCTGAAAATTATAAGTTATTTAATGGCCAAATTTAGTGATATAAGATTTATTTAAATCATAGTATTATGGAATTAATAATCGTTAAATTTTGCCATTAAATATATAAATTATTTAATGGCGAAATTTAGAGATTATTAATTCCATAATACTATTTAAATAAATCTTATATCGCGCTTTAAATGTATATAATTTACCTGAACATAATCTAATCTAAAACAATCACATTTCAAATGAGTGTACAAAATAAGAGTGTAAAAAAAAAACAGAAAATCATCGATGTGAAATTATTTTATATAATGTTAAAAGTTTCCTGAATGTAAAAGTTCAATGCTAGCCTTGACATATGTTTTTTCGTCGAATAAATAGTTTGATAAAAAGTACAATACACTCAGTCGAGAAACATGAGAACAATTAATAGCTTGGCTAGTTTACTTAATTAATTCATTAACTATTCGCCATATTATAAAGTGATTCGTCTTAGTTTTCGTCTAAAAGTTTGTAATTTGTAAAAAATTATATGGTCTATTTCGCGAATTGATTTTTCACTTGACATTATTTTATTCAACGCAAATGCCAGATAGATATATTAAAGTTGTTACGTACGGAAATTTTATACTAAAATTTCGGACGACACGTTGAAAATTTTGAACGCTTAGACGACGCGCGTTAGCTCGGAATTCCGAGCGAACGCTCAGGTCAATGTAAATGTTTAGTTTATCCTACGGTTATCAGCCGTTGACAAGCTGAGGCCCAGATGTGGCCCAAAACTACGCTTCTAGAAGCTTCTAGAAAACCTCCCCCCTTGAGACGCGTAGCAAGTGGTGAGAATCTCGCGCGGGGGGTTCTGGCCATTTCGGGTATAAAAAGGGCGGAAAACGCCGCGGAGCCGGCGGAGCATCACATCGTTTTTGGCTTCAGCTTAGTTAGTTCCTTATGTAGTTTTAGACTCTGACTCTGTTACTCGACTTAAATCATTTTTCTAACTCTTATTCAATTCCAGACAGTCACTTTCGACATTCGACTGTACGTTCAAGTCCGAGCATTCACGCACAACTCAGTTGTACTAAGATTTTAAGAATAAAGGTAAGATAAGTCTGAAAAAGAGAATAAGCTTGAAATCTGGGATCTGACCTCGTATTAAAATTCTTAATCAATCACTTCTGAGATTCGACTCGCAGTTTTCGCTGACAAAGAGCGTGGCGATATGTCTTGGGCGTTGACAAAGAGTATGGCGAACTGGTACCTTCGCTGCCGAAAGGCGTGGCGATTACGGGGTTGATTCTTAGAAATTGCAACAATCGTTATTAATTCCCGAAATTGAATTTGGCCTTTACGCTGACGAAGAGTGTGGCGCATTGGCTTTGAGCGCTGACGAAGAGTGTGGCGAGCTTAAAATTCATTTTCGAGAACGCGGGCTGAATGACGAAAAAGGGAGGTAGACGAGTTCAAATCAAACGAATTAGGTTCCAGATCAAACAAGCTGTTACTTCTAATCGAGATCCTCTCCCCCTCCTCCAGAAATTACAACAACTAGAAAACGCACCTCCATTTAAACCTATTCCTGTCGATTTCGACATTGATTATCCTAATTACAGTCAGATAGACAAAAGTGATGATCCTTGTTACGAAAGTTATAAACTCAGATACCTTTTCGGTCCCGAATAATAATAATAATATAATAATAATAATTTTCACACGACTTGTCCAAATCCCTGGTAAATTGCTTAAATGCATTGACCAAAAAACGGACGCACAACAGACAGAACGCGACAATAATGAATATACTAACCTCCGGCGGGCAAAAGACCAGGGATGTCTACCCGTGTAACTGCATTTCTGTATGGTGTATGCTGTCAATATGTAAGCGCCCCGTGCCCGGGGACGTCTATCACCCACTGAAAAAAATTAATTTATAAAAATTATTTTTTTAAATTACACACACACACACACACACACACACACACACATACCTTTGGCGAGAGCGTGGCGGGTCCGTCATCGGAATATCGGAAAATCTATAAAAATATATTAAATATGAATTACTTATCATTATTATATATAATTATATTTTTAAAAATAAAATATTATTTAAAAAACTCACCGTCAACATGCCGAAACGTATGCATTTTGGCTGGGTTCTCCGTGTCAGCCGCAAATTTAACGAAATTCTTGTATTCGTCGACCGTCCTTTCATCAAGGTTCCTCTCGTTCACATCATGCTGTAAAAAATTAAACAAAATGTATTATTAAAAAAAACGCGCACACACACACAAATCACGTACCTCCGAAATGAAGTGCATGTACGCCTCTTGAAAGGAAAGGTCCCCCTCGCGTACGACATCAGGCTGTAACAGATTAATTAATAAATTATTTAATAAATTATTTAATATTGTTACGTTTAACCCCAGGATTAGGATAAGAAAAACTGGGAAGCAAAGGAGAGGCTAACCAGAGGGGTGGGGGTAAGGAAGGACGCAATCAGACGCTTAAGGAGGTTCTACAGGTACTCTCTAGTCAGTCGAGAGATGAAGAGAAAATCTTCAAATTCATCAATTCTAAGTATTTATAAAATATTTTCATGAATTTTGATGATGTTAGAGCTTATATCATACCCGTATTAGTCGAAGCGAGGAATAATTAAAAATATCGTGTAAGTGCTCCTTTGACTCGGCTTCTTATACATGCGAGAAAATGTGAAAACGTCACGAACTTGAGTCTCGCTGTTCTGCTCATATGAGCGTGGTCCTTTTCTAGTCAGTGACTGCGTTTACTTTTATAAATTTACAATGACTCCTCCAAGCCCGACCAATTCATGGAGAAATAAGGATAGAGTCTTACGTGGTGTCAAAAGAGGAAAATTCGCTAAAAAGAAAGGTGTTCTTCGAATGGAAAATGCCCAAAAATCATTGACAGATAAAAGGTTATGTGAGGTGCAGTCGCTGCGACGTTGTTAAATCTCCCTTGTTATTCGAAGCACGCTACGTGAACTGTGATATGGCCTGTTTCAATAGCCAATATCACAAAATTTTACACGATAACCCTTGTTTTTCTCGATATTTCTGAAAAGCTTAGATTAAGATCTATAAGAGCTCCGTTTTTTGAATCTCTGGTAGGCCGCCTTCATATAATTAATATCTTGTTTCCTGTCTCCGGGAACCCTTTTGCCATAAGAGCTCATGTTAAAACTGTGATTTCAAAATTCATTTTTGCAAATTTTTACACGATAACCGATGCTAAAATTTTTTTAGCACTTTTCTCGCATCTCACTTTATACGTCCATGAAGTTTTTTTCCAATTTTTAGATACATCCATTATCTGTAGAACCTCCTTAACGCACTTTCAATGGCTCAGGAAGGGTCAACGTCTGTAGGGACGCTAGGACGCCTTCCGTGAGCGGTGCGATCGTCGGTCCTCTTTTAAGTCAGGGAATTTAATCCCTTTAACTTAGGATCGGACCTCGTGCGATTTTGAGAGGTGGAAGGGATTTGAGAGCGAGGTCTTATTTAAAATAAACAAACATTGAATTTAATCTTACAAACAAATTAAACATTTATTACAAATAAAATAATATTTGTTGCTGACATCGAGTGGGAGAATCAGACATTGAGATGAGCGCAAGCGGAGTGTATGTCATTTGTGTGTGTGAGTGTATGGTTACCGCGGGTGTTACATTAGTGCGGAGGTGATCGGGCAGGATTTTTTAAAGGGGAAACCTATTTAATGCATATCCTGCCCGCTATTATTACAATTAATTTTAGAACTGAGGTTACATGAGTTTAGCTAAATATGTGTACGGTGTATTTGTGTAAGTTAATTAAGGTAAAACATATAAAATTTAAAATAAATAAACTTTATACTATAACCGTTAGTCTAAGGTTATCACCTCGGGATCGACTATTTCTTCGAGGGTGACTGTGGAACGGAATATCTCTTTCAGGATGTAAACGGGAATTAAATATGGGAATTTATGTTGCGGGAATTAAGCGGGGATAGTTGTTTCGTGGGGATCTACTGTTTCTATGAGGGAACGGAGTCCGACCAGGTCGAACTCGTAGGGACCGAGGGTAAAACAATCAGGAGGAAGAGGACCGGTGCATTGGCGGAAATAAGCTGATGGGTTCAAGAAGAAATGGTAGGAAGGGAGCTCTCGGATGGGCTCCTCGGAAACCGCGGAATATGAGGGGGACGGAGTTCTCAGAGACTCCACGTCCTCGTCCAGACAATCCTGGCTCCGCGGGGGAGGGAAATGCGGTACCTCTTCGATAAATTCCACGGTCGAGGTACCCGAGACCGCTCGAGAGGAGAGCTCCTCGCGAGCGACCGGGGAATACGATCGCTCGTATTCGGGACTTAGGTGGGAGGAAGGTGCGGGGGAGGGAGAATCGGGAAGTTCCCCGGGGCGAACCGGGAAATACGAAGGTTCCAGGAAAGGCGAGGAATCGGGGGTGTCAGGAATTACCCGATAGGAAAGAGGACGCGAGGGCGAATTAAGAGGAGGGGGCGACGGTGGTTCCTCCGGTTGAGCGAGTAGAGGCGGCGAAGTGGCGAGTCGCCCGGGAAAAAAAAATTATATATAACTATAGAAAAACATATAAAATTATGCATAATTATATATAAATATGTATTCTTTTATATAATTTAATATAATTATATCTAGATTCTTATATAAAATTTTATATAATTTTATATAATTATATATAAGTATATATATTTATATATATTTATATATAAGCATACATAATTTTGTATAAATCAGAAAATTTCAACATATATATTTATATATTATTATATATAAATATATATTAAAATATGTAATTATATAAAATATATATTATTCTATATAATTATATAAAATTATATCTGATTCCTCACGTAAAATTATATATAATTTTATATAATTATATATATTAATATATTTTTATATAAATAAATATAGAATTTTTCTAAATAAGTAAATCCTAAAATATATAAATTTATATAATTATATATAACTAGCTTGATACACCCGCGTGCTTTGCTACGGTATGCGAAGGATTCTATAATTCACCCCCGAATTTAGATTTGCCCCTTTAGGGGTTGATTAGGGCAAAATCTTGAATTATGTTTTTAAACACTTGTATGCGGGTAACCTTTGTAAGCAAAAACCAAGTCGATATCTCATCAGGCCCAAGCAGGGAGAAAGTCGTGAAAACACATCTTACCCCTATTCACCCTCTTAGGGGTCGAATTTCTAAAAATCCCTTCTTAGTGGGTGCTTACGTCATGAGAGGAATACACTCTCCAAATTTCATGTTTCTAGGTTCAGGGGTTTCGGCTGGGCGTTGATGAGTCAGTCGGTCAGGACATTTGTCTTTATATATGTAGATAGATATATAATTATATATAATTTTATGTGTCAAAGATATAGAAATAATGTACATGCAGTTAAGAAAGATGCATGCGCGCGGTAGCTGTCTTTCCGTGATAGTTTGCAACGACGCCACTAGGCGGCGCATAATGGTAAGACTAACTCGTAAGTAAATTTCAGTTGGGGGCTAATATAAGCAGGCCTCCTGCGAAGCAAAATCATGACATCCGCGAGACATATATCTTTGTCAGCAATACAACGCAAGACTCACCCAACACTGTCTTGATTCTTGATGCAAAATAATGCAAAAATTATATATAATTTTATATAATAATATATAATCCTTTTTGAAAGTAAACCTTAATATAAAGTTATATATAATTATATAAAATTATATAAAAATTTGTAGAATTATATATTTTTATATATAATCAGATAAAATTATATCGTGCCAATTTTCATATATAATTATATATAATTATATATGATCATTTATATACAATTATATATGATTATATATAATTTTTTTTTCACGGGCGCGGAGGACCGGCGTTCTCCCGTTCGTGTCGGAGGAACTCTAATATTTGTTTCTTTAGTTCCCATCGCGCCTGCTTGTTCCGACGATTCCGCTTCCGCTTGAAGATCGTGCGGAGATTTCGGTTTCGAGGAGGTGGAACTTTCGGGTCCACTAAAATGATTTTATTTATGCAGTGGTCGATCTTCTTCGGACCCGCTCGAAAGCATCCAAAATAAAAAATCGTGGAGTTCGCAGGACGTAACAATATATTACATACAAAATCATATAACTTAAATGTACTCAGCCTTATATGTACGGGTACCTCGAATGTTGACTCGTTAAAGAGGTATCTCATTCTCGGAGGTATCTGTTCGTATGGAGTAAATTCAAATTCTACTTGCATTTGCACCCTCGATTGAGGTACCTCCGCAACCTTCAACCGACCAACTTTTATGCACTAAAAAATAAAAACAAAAAATTATTACACAAATTAATACACAAATTTTATTAATGCACAGCATAAAATGCTTACCCTGACACATGGAAACGTAATTTTTATCTTCATCCTTGCACTGTCACTTGAAAGTTCACTGTTCGAACTTGACTGCACCATGAGGCTATATTCTCAAGTTGCTCGCTTTCTTGCTTGAGCATACTATGATTTTAACGCTCTTCTTCATCGTTTTCTTCTATCACTTTTTCTCTTTTCTCTATCATTTCTTCCTCTTCTACTTCTACGTCACAGAGACGTGACATCCCTTAGATGTTGAGTCTCAATTGTAAGCTATTTGCTTATCTCGAGCTCTTCAAAGGATGTGACAATTGTAGGTCATAAATTATAGCAGTCTGTCATCGGCGCTCAATTCTATAACATTTGTATGGTTCTTTCATGAATAATTATCGGCCGGATGTACCTCCACAGAAAAAAAAACAAAGAATTTGTCCGTCCCTGTTTTTCACCATCATGTTGAGAGATACCCCCACCACCATAGTATATCTACACATCGGATGAAGCAATCTCAAAATCTCAGGTACTTGCACTCGTGCGTTCGTGCGTAAAAGTCTCGTGCTGCGCGCGTACTTGACATGAAACACTACCGTGTCTCTTGATATTTTGTGTCATCAAGTTTATTTTGTACTAAATCACATCAAAATGGCCGATCATTTTGATGACATAGTGGCTGATGATGAAGAACACGCGCTGTCTGAGGAAGAACAAGAAGAAGAAGAACACGCGCTGTCGGACGACAGCAATTATGAAAGTGCAGATAGAGACGATGACTGCAGAGAAGTCGCTTATAGAACTGTATATCGTCCCGAAATTTTGGCGTTGAGTGGACGCACAAAGTGTTGTGCCATTTACTTATACTATACAGACGGTTCAGGTTCACACAAGGATTGTGGTTCATGCATGATTGCATACGCGGACGCTGAATCTGACCCCGTATATGTCGTTCGAAGGCATATAACCAAACCGTACGACGCAATACGCGGTCCTTTCTGCGGAAATTGCAGAGAGCCACTGTACACGATATTTCCATGCAATATATGTCCTATTTGCACGAAATAGTTGGTAGGAGTCCGACATAACCGCCCGCCCCGCCCCGGGGGTGGGGGTATCCAATTCAGGATTTCCCCCCGTAAAAAAAAAAAGATACTCTCGACCCAGTGGACCCAAGTGATCTTGCAACCTTGAAAGAGTCTCTTCCTGCGTTCAACTCTATAGTTTAAGTTACGTAAATTTTTTGTTTATTAAATTATTATAATAATTAAATTAAAAATTTTTTATCTCTTGAAATGTATAATAAAATACCCTAAAAGTTTGAAAAAAATCCGTCGCATTGATTATTAAAAAAAAATTCCAAAAGTTACCTTACTTTTTAGCGTGTTACACGAGACTCCCCCCTTAACGAGAGAAGCCTCCCATTACTTTTCGTTTTCGCGTTATCCGAAGCAAATTCGGACATCTAGCGTTACAAAAGGTTTTCAGCATTTTGCAACCTTGCAAGAAGCGATTGCCGGAGCGAGCGCAGAAGAAAAGGTAAACGGACCGAGTGGAAATCCGCCGCGTTCCAAAAATAATTATGCATACTCGTCGCAACCGCGTGATAACCGACCGATAATACAATGTCAAAAATGCGGAAAATACGGACAAATCACGGACGTACCAAGTGTTCCGCCATATATTTTTACTATACTACGGGTAGATCATATGTCGTGTGTTCTTCGTGCATGATATCCATAGACATTAATGATGGGCACATGTATGCTGTTCGGAAGCATTTAATTGAGTCACTCTCGTATATCTCTGCATCTTCGATTCGGAGTGCCCCCCCCCCCCCCCCGTTGCTTCAGTACATAGCCAACAACGATGCAGAATATACGCAATGTTATATATGCGCGATACCCTCTTAATGGAGTAAGTGGACGTGTTCAAAACGTGTATAGTGCTCAGTGCCCGTTATTAAATAATATTTTGCATTGGCTTTTAGTGGCTAGTAGGCGATCTCACTATGGAGCAGCGTATGCATTTCAGGAAGGAGATGGGAATCGCGTTTCCACCTCGGGTAAGTGCAATTACGCGTCGCGTCATTTATATGTATAAGTTTATACCCCTTGATTTTCATGCATGCGTTACCCCGCGTCCGTTATTTATTATTATTATTATTTCCCGCATAAAAACCACCATCTGTCTATAATTAATTTTGTTAAAAAATCTAAATTTTTTTATATTTTTTATCAGGTATGGCTTAGAGAAGTGCAGATTAAGGGGATTCCTCAATTTTCACGCACGCCAGCTGATGAAGCAGCAGCGGAGGTTTGCGCAACACCTTCACGATCTGATATGGTACGAAACCCCCGAGGATCGGGAGGCGGCGGAAATATATTCGGGCCCCTATAATATTTTTGACCTGACCCGACTCTTCGTCCTTCGACCGTACAATGACGTCGAACCGGAGGAGAGTTGGGGGTAAAGTTTAAACTGTAAAATTCATACATTTTCTATTTTTTTAAATGTTTTCCAATTATTTAGAAAAAAGTATTTTCCCTTTCTGTTCTTCTTCTTTACTCATATTCTCTCAATTCAATTTGAAAGGTTCAACAGTCTTATCCTGTGTTACGTGCGAGCAAAATTTAACTCAGTCTTAAAATAGCCAGGAATGTTAAAAGAGAGATATCGATATTGATTAATTATCCGATTTCTGATGGGGAAACGGTTCTCAGACCGCGGTTCGCAGGGCATAGATTTACACCTAGAGATAAGACCTTCTTCCTCTTTTAGGATACAAAGACAAAGAAGTGGTGAGAAGCTCGCGCGGGGGGTTCTCGCCACTTGAGTATAAATAGGCGCGAAAAATCATCGTACACGGAGTTATTTTCCTGTGCTCATAAGCTAATCTACCGACATTTTTGAACGAGCAAGTAGGTATACTATGTGAGTTCTAGGTGGCCAGTTTGTGGTGGGGGGATGACGTCACCGGCGTGGTGGGGGATGACGTCATCGGCGTGGAGGGGAGATGACGTCATTGGCGTGGAGGGGGATGACGGCGTGTTTGCATCATTAATTAAATATATTAATTTATAGGTTATAAATAATTAAATTAATTAAATTAGGTTATAATTTTTATAACCTAACTCAATTAATTTAATTATTTATAACCTATAAATTAATATAATTTTTAAACCTAATTTAATTAATATAATTAATTATTTATAACAATTTAATTAATATAATAATTTAATTTAAAAAAATTTGCATGACAAACTATAGAGTTGAACGCAGGAAGAGATGGCGTCAAAGACCTTTTTTTCTGGGTCTACGTTCAACAAAAAAATCAACAAAAAAAAACATATTTTATGTGACTTAAACTATAGAGTCCCATAGTGGGGAAATGAGAGTGGAAGACAGGAACGGACAAGTTCATACGTGTCGTGATGCGATTATTCTATTTTAGATAAAAGTTTTTATCAATATTTTAATAATTTTATTAATTCTTTTATAATAAATCGTATATAATTAAAAAGGACATTATCGCAACAAAATATAATTTAAACATAGAGGAGGCTAATGTTAGATGAAAACGGAAGAGATAGATTGAAAAATAATTTTGCTACTATTTATGTTAATATTCAATTTTTATTCGTTATTTACATTTTTGCTTTATATACAATGTTATCTAAGGCGAAAGCAACTAGTTTGCAATCTATAAGTGAACTTCCATCGGACACCTCACTAAGTACTTTTCTCGCTTGACATTTATCCGTGATACGATTTTGTCGCAAGACTGTTACAAAATGGTTATAATTATTACTAACATGTTGTATATTTTGACATAAATTGAAATATACATGTTCGACACATTGTTCGATTTCAAACAAAAATAATATAGTTGCTGGTATCATGTATAAGCATGTATCGCGCAACGTAAGTTTTACAATATTAGCGTCACGCATTTTAACAAGTTCTATAATTAGATCTCGAATAGACAGCGATGAACCGACAGTCGACTGCATAAGTTGTTCGATATCCATGCGTCTTTCGATGATCGTTGTCCACGTTACATGAGGAAGCACGATCTGATTTCCCCGATTGTCACCAAGAATCAATTCCACAAAAGATGTAGATCCCACATTGATTCCGATATCCAAATACTTGTAAGCCGTGACTGTCAGGGCAAATCGTCTGCCCAAGATACGAGGCGTATAACGAGGTTCCGATTTATTGAAACTGTAAAAAAAATAAAGTAAATAAATTAATAAAATTAGAAAAAATAAATTTGAAAAAATTTATCCAAAGTAATACTTACGTTTTGCGCTCGTCCGATGAAACTTCACGAGGCTTAGGCGTATAACGAGGTTCCGATTTTTCACGAGGATACGGTACGTAATAATTCATACTTGTGCTGCTTCCCTCGAAGCCACAAAGTCCCTTATCGGGAATATCGCGAGTGAACATCCACTTCTCAGAATTATTTACGTCTTCACTGCGACCAGCCATTGTTCTTATTTTTCCGTAAGAGGTATACTTTTTCACTGAAGTTGTCGCTTTGAACGATGAGACTCAATTGATTTTGACTTCGTAACACTAGTTAAAACGTTAACTCCGTTTGCAACGTTTTAGAATATTGGACGGCGTGCGCAGATGAAAAATTATAAGGGAAGGGATAATTCCCCTTTCTTCAACATTTTCAAGCACCAATGTCAGCGCTGCTTACGTAGAAGTTATAAAAAAATTCATACAAATGACTAAGAAGTGGAAAATGAACCAAGTATACGCGACAACACCCTGCCTTCAAAATTATGATGTGGTGGGGGAAATTAGGAGAGGGAAACCACTAACAGCTAATGGGAATGGGGAAAAGAAAATAAAGCATTGTAAAATTATATATAATTTATTTTTTTAAAAGATCCCAATTCTTCTGGCGTCGCGACCACCACTTAAATAATTTTAATACATTTTGTAATGCGCAATTCTTAACATGTTTTCCGCATCGCATAGTGTTAGTAACATCTAGATTATTTAAAGATTTGACATCTTCGTAATCTGCATCCAAAGTCTCGATGATCAGCTTTTCTTTCGCATAATTCTCAAGTAGATCCACCAGCCATTCCTGTTTCTGGCATCCCTTGACGTACACGAGAGTCGGTATCTCGTCATCCTCTTCTGTACCAAGCACGGCTGACGTAATTAGACGTTTTACCATACCGTACGGCACGTTTCCCTCATCCCATGGTAATCCATGGTGATTTGCATTCAACCAGGAAGCACATGACTTGTCAGATTTTGTGAGAAGACTCCACGGCATGGGGCACGTAAAGATGTAATGCTCCAGAACGGTCCCGTTTCTCAGCACCGCTGCCTCCTTTACGACAAATTTCATCCCGACGATGAATCCTTGCAGATCGACAAACGTTGGCACGATCATGATGCAACAAAGGAACGATCCGTATCGCACTACATATGTCGCTCTTATATCGGAATATTTGTCAACATGGCGATTTACATGAGTTTGCGCACTACATTAGACAGCGGGCAGTATTCGATTATGCGATCATGCAAGATGAGACAATAGGCGGTAGTATTTGCAGGTACATTTTCTTTACAGTCAAATTCTATTCGCACATCCACGGTGGCGCTCTTGACAGACTCGTTTTGTCGTGAGCAATCGATGACAACAAAAGGTCCATCCATCAGGAATGTATACAAGCTGCAAAGCGTATCACTGGAATCGTATCCGTAATAAGTTTTACGAAAACGCGCGTACATATCAAAAAGAAGGGCGTATCGATTTTTAGTAAAATCTAGGTTCAAGTCATCGTACGGATAAAATTCGGAGTTTAGATAAAGCTTGACATTGGTCAAATTACAGTCATCGAATACGCTAACATTTTGAGACATGATATTCTTGCGGCCGGTCTGCAGCGCAAAAATAACGTATCGCAGCTTCTCTAGCTGAGTCGCAGTTTTGACAGCCCACGAATGCTTGGTCGTGCTCTGCAAGAGGGGATACTCGTACAGATCCCACGAACAAAAACTGACACTAAGATATTGCCCGCTCCCCAAGGCCCGTAACAAGGATAGTTTATTAACCTCGTTTAACGTAACGTGAGGCATTCGCCACTGTACTTTAAACAGTTCGATTTCCGGCTTCCTTGCCGGATCTCCTACAATGCAATTGTTGTCGCTACGCGCACGTATCAAAATTAATTCGTGACGGGCATTAACAACGACGCGTTTGTAATCTTCACAAAAGCCCAGCAACATCTTGAGCGGTACGCAAAAGTTGAAGTATCCTTCCGGTATGCTCGATGAAACGTCCCATCCGGCATTCCGCATGAGTTGAGAATCATTATACGATAGCGATACGTAGTTCTTGATGGTACTTGTTATTCCAACGTTTCTGTTGCGATCAATCTCCACACCGTTGAGCTCGTATCGAATCTCGTCGAACATGAACGCTGCACAATTATTTACAAGCGTTGCCTGAGACTCGTCCTCGTCATTCCTTCTCTTTATTACCAATCGTCCTTCGACGTAGAGAAAGCTTTCACACGGCAACGTGTATAAATCTTGCTGTTGTATGGGTATTCTTATCTCATCGTTGTGTCCAAACGTCGTATTGGCGTACGGATTGTACGTGTGAGTCTCAATCTTGACGACACTATCGTCAAAGATCGGTTCACCTCCAATGTTTAAGATATTAGCCATTTCGTACGACGAAACCCAATGATTTCAAAAATTCAACGTTCGACGCAGTGAGTTTCTTCTTTGGCGATCGGATTGTCTCTCTAATTTTGTTACTCGTCTGTCGCACCTTCTCCACTTCGTTCAGTACGAGCATCTCACGGTTTACCACAGTCGTCGTCTTCGCACATGCAGTCTAACGGTGATCTCTTCTCCGCGAAAATCAATCAATCGACCGTCCTGATCCACGACGCGAATCGTTAGATCAGTAATGCTCCGTACGATGATCGGAAGGTAAATGATCTGCGCCGGCGTTTCCGATATCTTATATCCTGGTGGCACATTCGGCGAAAACTCATGTATCGTGTGCACATACTTGTCGTTGCTGTATGCACCCGCGGTCACGTTACACTCTATGCGAATGATGTTTACACTGATGATATTTATCGACACGTCCGATTCGTATCATTGTCGCGGCTCCAGCACGCGATTCGCTGAAAATCCCAGCAACGATCCAATGTTGTTCGGTTTGATGAAATTTATCCGATAAGCACATTTGATCTCACTCTTCATCGTATTGTTGTTGGCTCGAATGATCAACGGATATTCTTCATCTTCGCCGACATGTTTCTTTCTCGCAATATTATTATTATTATTGGATTGGTCCAATTGTAAAATTGATTGTTTCAAATACGTGTCTATGTCACGCAATTCGTACGATCCTTCGGGAACGGTAATCTCCTTATCGTCAAAGTAGAATTTATTGTTCAAAGAATTTACGTTCGGTATCGTGTAATAGGTTTCGAAATCTGTCAGACCGAGCTCGTAATCGCCATCGCTCAAATACACGGTGGGAAAGTAGCTTACCGCGAGGATGCTACTCTTGCCGGTGAGCGTAAATGTCAGTGACATGTTTGAATGAATACTGAGTTCAAACAATGCAACGCCAGTCTTTAAATTGATCGTCAACCGTCTGTAGAAAGCGCAGACACAGTTGTCCACAATTGCTCTGATCGTATCGTTGATAAGGTGTGCGATTGTACTCGATTTGCGTCACGTTGTTCTTTAGATACAGCACCAATTCTCTCGGCGGTCGAAGATTACTATAACTGTCGAAATATATGGCTCAATCACCCCTCTTTGCGTATGCCACCCAGTGAGTACCCGGTCCCTCAGCGTTATCCAAATTCACGATGCCACTCTCGTTTCGACGCACTCCATCCATCGGTAAAGTAGTACGCATAAAAATACCTCTAAAATATGGAATGTGCATACGCTTTGCAAGTTGTTGCAGTTGTACGTTGGTAGTTACACCTTTCGGAATTTTTAACGTTTCCTTGACATTTTTTTTTGCGAGATAAAGCCCGTGACCTTCCACGGCGCGATTGTGACGTTTAAGTTCTTCCAGCTGACGCCGCGCGACTTTGTTATCGTTCACAGCCTTCGCGACTCCCGCCGCTCCACCGACCAACGAACCGAGAACTCCCAACAACGGTAGAATGGGCAAGATACCACCGCGTTTTGCCGCTGGAAGTATCCGTTTTTTCGAATCCTCTCTCTTCTTCATCTTTGTCTTCGCCTTCACCTTCGCCTTCATTTTTAAACCCATTCCGAGCTTCCGCTTAGCCTTCATGGTCGCCCAGACGGCTGTAGCTGCAGCTTTCTCGCAGAGAGTCGAGTCTTTCGCGACGGCACGTCCTAGCGCTCTCTCGGCGAGTATCTTGTCGGCCGCGTGTCTCTCGGTGAGATCGTTGCTGCGAGAATAAGCTATGTCGTGTTTGCGACACGCTGCGTCCAATGGATTAATACCTTGATCACCTCTTGCCAATCGTTTTTTTAAATGAGTGCCCGGACCACAAAACTGATAACCGGGGATATGTAATTCGAATGGAAATGCGTTTATCGCGCGATTTAATAAGCCTTTGCCTATTTTCGTTGGCATTCGCCGCAATCCTTTATCAATGGCGCGGGACCGTCGATGTGCGTTCGCTGCCACGGTTGATTGTAATGCTCGTAACAGCGACGATATGTCTGAACCTCTGAATCTGTCTTTATATGTTCCGGAAGCTTGTCCCACACGTAGTGGATGTGATCACCACACATTCGCAGCAGAACAGGTTTCGGCACAAATTGTAGCAGTTCAACACTCAAATCGCGGATATCGGAAGGTCTCGACAGCAGGACGAACATCTTTGCTACTGAGCGATTCGCGGTTCCGCGCACCTATAAATAGGCGTTCGGCCGGAAGCTCCAGTCGACAGTCTGAAAAATGAAATTCGTGCGACAACCGTTGACGATTCGCGTGACGAATTGCGACGACAGGTTACGGTCGATGGGGAGCAATGCGGAGAAGCGCAGGCACGGTGCGATGCTACCGACTACTATACGCGCGATCATTTGCGGCCTTTCGAATTGCGGTAAAACCAACGTTCTGATAAGCTTGCTGGAAAGTCCGCACGGTGTACGTTTCGAGAACGTATATGTGTACTCGAAATCGTTGCAGCAACCGAAATATCGATACTTGGAGAATGTATTAACGTCGATAGAAGAGATTGGCTACTTTACGTTTTCCAACAACAGTGACGTCATTCCGCCGAGCGATGCGCGTCCAAACTCAATCTTCGTCTTCGATGACGTTGCGTGCGATAAGCAAGATGCTGTGAGAGAGTACTTCTCAATGGGTAGGCACTCGAGCGTCGACTGCTTCTATCTCTGTCAAACGTACGCGAGAATACCTAAACATCTGATACGTGACAACGCGAACCTACTGATCCTGTTCAAACAGGATGGTACCAATCTGAAACACGTGTACAACGATCACGTAAATACCGACATGTCGTACGATGAATGTTGTGCGTTGTGCCACGATTGTTGGCAACGCAAATACGGGTTCGTAGTGATAGACAAGGACAGCGCGCTTTCGAACGGTCGATACAGAAAAGAATTTAACGTGTTCGCGATACCGCAAAAGCGGTCAGTCGTTGTCGATACCTCGTCGAGTTAAAACGTGAGATTAACACTCTGCTTTTTTCCCGCGATGGCCACGATCGACAGGAGCGAGAATATTCGCGAGCGCGAGAAGATTGTGAAAGAGATTGCGAAAACGAGTGATTCGATTCGTAAGAAACTTCGCGCTTTGAAGACCGGTAAGATCGTGAAGGACATTGAGTTGGACGCATACTTTAAGCCTCTCATCGGACCGTTGCAAAAGATCGCAGACAACTCGATCTCGATGAAGAAAGAGGAGCCGACGGAGAGCGACGCTGACGTGGGGATAGAAACGTTACCCTTTCAGCAGCGCAAGAAAGAGGAGAAGGAGGAGGAGGAGGAGGAGGAGGGGGAGGAGAATGAGGAGGATGAGGAGGATAAGGAGGATTGGGAGGATGCGACGTCGAAAAAGAGGAAGCGATCAGAATCCTGGTTGAATCTCTCATCGACACCGCATAAATCTGATCAATCGAAACGATCGAAAGTACTACCGATAACCTCCACACCGTCCACGACGGCGAGAACCGTGCAAGATACAATTCCCCAATTCCTCGCAAGCGCGAATGTTTTTGAAACCACGGACGACTCGATCGCGACATCCATACGAAAGCAGTTGGAAACGTCGAAGGGACGAGAAACGTTTCTACAAGCGTTGCAAGATCACTTGGGTCCACTGGGCCGAGAGTACATCGGGGCTTTTCTGAGCGCCGATCGAAGTATAGACCCCGTATACGGCGTTTATTTCGGCAAGGACGGAATGATGCTTGGTAATAAAAGTTTTGACGTGAACGAGGAGGATAGAATAATTATCGATGGTATACGATATATCGGCACACCCGGTCTTTATGAGTTGATCTTCAAGAGAATGCCCGATGACGAGATCTACACTGAGGGAGATATGAAAAAGTACAAGAGTCTGCTGTTGGAAACGAGTGCTCATAAATTCAAGCACGATCCTCGCGAGCGAGTAAAGAGCAACAGGGGACACAAGTATACACAGATAATCGCATCGTTGTTTCCTAGCGAATCCAGGAAGAAAAAATCTGGAAAGGGATTATGCATGCCTCACGCGATGACGCTAACCAATAATAAGATCGACTACGTGCACTGGGACGACCCCAACGAGCTGGTGGATCGTCTCCGATTGCTCGACGCTTCGCGCCAAGCGGGTCACAACGGTCACGACAACGAGATCCTGTCGATCATCGAGGAACTTCGCGAGGCTGGGCTTATTATAAATTAAACCGTGCGTCGGCGAACCATTCAATCACCATTGAAATGCCGATCAACAAGTTTGGCATATCGCTCGGACGAGGCGAGACGCAACCGAACTATCAACGCAATGGATTAGTCAGAAATTACGTGCGGGATAACGCTCTTTGTATGGTTGCCGCCAACTTTGATGCAAAATCGCGCAAGATTCGACGCGTGGCGCAACCGGAAGCTGATGATGATGCGGTTAACAAACTATACGTGGATCAGTGCTTTAAAATGTCGAGCAATCGACAGAAAGAGTCAGACGTGAAGCTGGCTGCGTTCGAGAAGGATCTGCAAGCGTTACGGATTGCGATACACGAGCTTCGGCAGTTGACCACCGCTGAGTCAAAAACGAACAACAACAACAACAACAACAACAATGGATAGCAACAAATGGAACGGCTATGAACGATTAACGGACGACGATGAACGGCAACGACGAACGGTTCAGGAACGGCTCAGGAATAGTTATCAAGCGGCTAACGAACGACTCAGAAACAGCTATGAACAACTAGCGAATGGCTATAAACGGCTAGCGAATGGCTATAAACGACTAGTGGACAAAGAACGGCCGGCAGACAAAGAACGGCTATTGAAGGACAATGAACGGAAATAAACGGCTATTGAATTGTTTAAAAAAAGTTTGAGATATAAATCATAATATAATTTCTTTGTGCATATTATTACGCACCGCTAAAAAAAAACATGACATCCGATGAACGTAAAAATATCGAGAAGCGCAACGACTCGTCGAAAAACTGCATGCTCCGGCGAGAAGAAATTTTCCACGAAGACACGTCTTAGTTCGGGGATACGACGACCTGTGGCAGGCTGACATTGTCGAGATGCGCCCATACTCACGTTTCAACAAAGGTTACCATTATATACTCACCGTCATCGATGTGCTGAGCAAGTATGCGTGGGCTGTACCGCTCAAGAGTAAAGGTGGAAGCGAGACGGCTGAAGTTATCGCCAAGATAATTCGAGAGAGAGCGGGAGATGTCCGAAAAACTTACAGACCGATATGGAGAAGGAATTTTACAACACCGACGTGCAACGTCTCCTGAAAAAACACAACATCAATCATTATTCCACATATTCGGTGTTGAAGGCGTGGGTCGTCGAGCGATTCAATCGCACGTTAAAGAATAACATGTGGAAGATGTTTACGTTCAACGGAACTTACAAGTGGATCGACGAACTACCGCGTCTCGTCGCGGAGTACAACGCGCGCAAGCATCGAACGATCGGCATGCGGCCCGTCGACGTTACTCCTGCAATCGCTAAAAGACTCTTAACCACGGTGTACAGCGCGATCAAGATCGCAGGTTTGACAAAGTTCAAAGTAGGCGATCGGGTACGCATTACCAAGCACAAGACAGTCTTCGAGAAGGGTTACACGCCAAATTGGAGCACCGAGGTGTTTAAGATCGTTAATCCCTTGATAATAAAATGCGCGTCATAGCCCGACAGATTGTGGAATATTACTGGGATGAAGTGAGAATCCTTATAATTCAGATTGCATGTCGAATGTGCGGGACCTCGGTACCTACCGGTTAAATGACAGTGATCGCGTACCCGCGTGTCGTCTGGCGCGAACGGTTTCTCGCACACGTGACATTGCGTCGCACTGTTAAATTTTTTCCACTCGTCTCGCGTGAAATCCGCCATGGGTACATTGTCGGACAAGATGTTCTTTACGCGATGCGCCAATCCTTTGAGTTCCTCGGCGAACCACGCGACGCAGTCATTATCGCGACGAAATCGATACGCGAATAATGATTCGTCGTACGAGCACCGTACGTAATACCCGACGCTAAATACCTCATGGTGTTGGTATATGCCGGACGTTTCTGGATCCGCTTCCGTCTTTTTCAGGGCGCACTCGAGGTCCGCGTACACAATGAATGGGACTCGTTCTTTCCTGTCGTAGTTATTGAATTGCAGCCACTTGTCGTTATCACTCGGTAACTTGATCGCGCAGTCGTTCATCTCCTGACAGTCGATGGTGTGGGCTTCCAATTTCTCGCTGGAGCTGAAGTAGTGCAAACATTTGTAAATAATAAAATTTTTTATATCTTTTACGTAAAAATTATTTTTATTATTTATTAAGATGTATACTCACCGATCGCAAAAGTATTTCCTACCATGATGCCTGCTCAATTGCGAGCTCACGAGGCGGGATAGATTTTTTATCCATGCGAAATGTCCCACGTTGTCGTCTCGCGGGTCCTGCATGTACAGCAGATTTACGTGCTTTTCTCTCTTCCGGTCGGTAAGCCGTATCGGGAGAACGTTTGGCGTCTTCTCTCCCTCGACAGTATATACGTTGATCGACGCGTTGTTGTGATTTTCAAAATTTTTAATTTGACTCAAAGTCATTGGAAACTCAATATCTTTTAAATTTAATACTTTTGTGTAATGAGGGTACAAGGATTTCCGATATGTATGATCCTTGACGGGATACAGCGCGGCGACTACTGACCACGCGAAGCACGCATTGTCCGTTGATTGCACGTTGATTACCGCTTTCTTTGATTTAATTTCTTGCGATAAATCGATGTAACACCCCGCGCGCAATGGATTGTATTTGTTCACATTCACCGTTAAATTGAGTATACGCGACAACACGCCCATCCGCTATCACGTTTCTGGAATTCATCCAGCAATGCTAAAGTGGGCTCGATAACGTGCAACTCATACCACTCGCGCAGATCGGACATACGAAAGAGTTCACGGTTTCTCGTAGCGATACTTTTATTTGCATGTTTGTCACCCGCAACAAACTCGCCGTTGAACATTGTGTTTATCTTTACACTGTTATGTTGTTGTATGGCGTTCCGCACATGATTGAATACAATGTCTCTCGCATCCTTGAGAAATTTTCGCGGTTCAATGTGATCGGTATTAATTACCGCACCAGTCAATATGCGACTTTCGAAAGCCGTATCTATCTCGCGCCATCTGAGTCCTGTCTCACTCGCACTGTATCCGGCACCCACAGGCACGAAACGTTGACGTACCGAATCTTTTATACTTTCGATTCTCGCGATTTGAGCCACCAACGACTGTCGATTGCCGATTGATAATACATCGCCGTTTAATCGAGGCCGTTTATTTCGGCTTTCTTCTTCCAACACTTCAATAAATTGGTTGCATCGTTGCTCCCACGCGGCAAAATCTTCGATCGAATTCAGTCGATCGGATTGCTCCTGCAACTCTTGCTCCATGTTCTCAAAGATTCCAAAGATTCCAAAGACTGCTCGCTCGCTCGCTCGCTCGCTCGATTGCTTGAGAATACTATAATTTTAACACTATTTTCCATCGTTTTATACCTTTCTTCTATCGCTTTTTCTCTTTTCTTAATCATTTCTTCTTCTTCTACTTTTACGTCACAGAAATGCGACATTCCTTAGACCCTTTGGGTACCAGTTGTAAGCTATTTGCTTATCTCGAACTCTTCAAAGAATGTGACAATTGTAGGTCATAAATTATAGCTACCTGCCATCGACGCTCAATTCTATAACATTTGTATGGCTCTTTCATGAATAATTTTTGGCCGGGTATACCTCCACGGGGAAAAAACAAAGAATTTGTTCGTCCCTGTTTTTTACCATCATTTTAAGAAATATCCCCACCAATCAAAGTATATCTACACATCAGGTGAACCAAATCTAAAAAATCTTGGATACTTGCTCTCGTGCATTCGTGCGTAAAGGTCTCGTGCTGCGTGTGTACTTGGTGCGAAACACTATCGTGTCTTTGATATTTTTGTGTCATCAAGTTCATTTTTATAATATAATACATTAAAATGGCTGATCATTTTGACGACATTGTGGCTGATGGAGAAGAAGAACACGCGCTGCCGGGTGAAGAAGAAGAAGAACACGCGCTGTCAAACGACAGCGCGTACGAAAGTGCGGATAGTGATGATGACTGCAGAGAAGTCGTTTTTAGAGCCCTGTATCGTCCCGAAATTTTGGCGCGGAATGGGCGCACAAAGTATTGCGCCATTTATTTATATTATACAGCCGGTTCGGGTTCAGGACACAAGGATTGTGCTTTATGCATGAATTCATACGCGGACGCTGAAGCCGATCCAGTATATGTCGTTCGAAGGCATATAAGCAGAGCATTCAACGCAATACGCCATCGTACCTGCGGAAATTGCAGACAGCCGCTGTATACAATATATCCATGCAATATATATCCTATTTGCACGAAATAGGATATATGTTGCATGGAAACGTGAAGCCTGATGAAATATCAACGTAAGTATTACTTTTTAAAATTATTATTATTTTTTTTTTTAAATAAACCATTAATCTATTTTATTTTTCTACAGTTTCAGAAGGCTGGTGGATCGTGGGAGTTATAAAAAATTATAACCTAATTTAATTAATTTAATTATTTATAACCTATAAATTAATATATTTAATTAATGATGCAAACACGCCGTCATCCCCCTCCACGCCAATAACGTCATCCCCCTCCATGCCAATGACGTCATCCCCCCTCCATGCCGATGACGTCATCCCCCCTCCACAAAGTAATCCAGAACGCCCATAGTATACCTACTAAAGTCATTGGAAACTCAATGCCTTGTAAATTTAATACCGTTGTGTAATGTGGGTACGAGGATTCCCGATATGTATGGTCCTTGACAGGATACAGTGCGGCGACCACTGACCACGCGAAACACGCATTGTCCATCGATTGCACGTTGATCACCGCTTTTTTTGATTTAATTTCTTGCGGTAAATTGATGTAACATCCCGCGCGCAAAGGATTGTATTTGTTCACGTTCACTGTCAAATTGAGTATACGCGACAACACACACCCCCACCCACTGTCGCGTTCTTGAAATTCCTGTAGGGATGATAAAGTAGGCTCGATAACGTGTCGCTTGTACCACTCGTACAAATCGGACGCACGAAAGAGTTTACAGTTTCTCGTGTTGACACTTTTGTTCGCACGTTTGTCACCCGTCACAAACTCGCCGTTGAACACAATGACGTGCCGCACACGATCGAGCACGATGTCTCTAGCATCTTCGAGAAATTGTCGCGGTTCGAAGTGATTGATATTTATCACCGCTCCGGTCAATACACGACTTTCGAACGCGGTATCGATCTCTCGCCAAACGAGTCTTTCCGCGTTATCGTCGTCACTACTAGTGCCCGCCGCGTACTCACCGCCGATATGTACGAACCGTCTCTGTAATAGAGTCTTCGCACCTTCGAGTCGCGCGATTCTTGCCACTAAAGATTGTCTGTGTCCCGGATTGTCTGTTTCGCGGATTAAGAGCCGCGGACGTTTGGAACGACATTCTTCTTCGAGCTGCTCAATAAACTCCTCGCATCGCTGTGCCCATACAAAATATTCGCTCAAAGTAGCGATTTGGTCGAATCGTTCCAACAGGTCGCGTTCGGTTTGCTCGAATTGCTCCATGTTTTTATACTGTCTTGTTTCACGCACTATTTTTTAGATCACGTCACATTCTTCGATGGAGCACTTGCACGTAACTCGATCACACGCTGAACAATATCGTTTGCAATGTTGAACGCAATAGTGCGTAAGCATGAAACGATGAAGACTGAAGAATGGGATACCAAAGTCCCAATTCTTACTAAATTCATAAAATTCACGTACAGCAGTTCTATGAAGCATCAATGAACGGATACGATTATTGATACGGTCAGGGTACATATACCTACGTACCGAATTGTTAATCACTGTCAATTCAACGTACTAGGTGCGCAACTAAGTTTCCGGGTTTTTTTGATCAATAAAAAATGGAAAATTTCAAGAGAAATACAAAAAATGGTTTATTCAAAGTATCGTCCCTCGCTAGCTATACATTTTCGCCATCTCTCTGGCAATACATGAATACCGCGACAATAAAACGACGCGTCTTTGGACCGAAACCATTCATCCAACCAATTTTGCACTTCTTCGAAATTGGTCAAGTGTAGCCCAGCCAAGCCATGCGCCATCGACCGGAACAAGTGATAATCGGAAGGCGCCAGGTCTAGCGAATACGGCGGGTGCGGTAGCAGATCCCATTTCAGCGTTTTGATGGTGTCCTGGACGATGGAACTGCGATGGCACGGAGCGTTGTCGTGCTGCAATATCACTCGTTCGTGTCTCGTGTCTCATTCTGGCCGTTTTTCGAGCAATGTATGGTTTAAATTGATCAGTTGTTGTCGGTAGCGATGCCCATTGACAGTTTCGCCCGGTTTCAGCAGCTCATAGTACACGATTCCTTTCTGGTCCAACCAAACGCAGAGCATTGTCTTCTTTCCAAAACGATTTGGCCGTGCCGTCGATGTTGATTCTTCACCAGGTAAAAGCCACGATTTTTTGCGTTTGGGATTCTCTAAATATATCCACTTCTCATCGCCAGTAACAATTCGATGAAGAAAACTCTTTCTTTCATGCCGCAAAAGCAAAATTTCGGAAGTGGCTCTTCGATTTTCCATCTGTCTCTCAGTCAACTCATGCGGCACCCATTTTCCTTCCTTTTGAATTTTTCCCATGGCATGTAAACGTTTGGAAATACCTTGGTGAGTCATGTTTAATGCCTCCGCAAGTTGATCTTGTGTTTGCGTATCATCTTCATCCAATAACGCTTGCAGATCGGCGTCCTCAATTGTTTTTGGTCTTCCGGAGCGCTCCTTGTCCTCAGTGTCGAAATCGCCACTTCTGAAGCGTTTAAACCAATCTTCACAGGTAGTTTTCGATGGTGCATGTTCGCCGTAGGCCTCCTCAAGCAAACGACGTGCTTCAGCTGCATTTTTTTTTAAGTTAAAGCAGAAAAGCAAAGCTTCCCGAAAATGCTGTTTATTTGGCACAAAACTCGACATCTCCGTTGTTAAAAAAAATATTTTTGCGTTGCGATATGTGTTTATATAACGACTGGTTATTGTTAACAGATGTCCAAGCTATAACTTTAGACAACTTCAGACATGTAAGTCGAGTACATGTGTTATTGGTGCCATCTATGTGTGAAACCCGGAAACTTAGTTGCGCACCTAGTATTTCCCAATACCTGCATGAATCTTAATGTATGTTGCTTCACAATTATGGAGCTTTTTATAAATTTTAGACGCCCAATAGCGATAGTCAACAATAGGCTTAATATAATACGGCACAACGTCAACACGGCGAGCTGCACGTGATTCTTCCTCGCTAACGCACTCGTCCCGCAACCGTCGATACACTTTTCGTTTCGCGTTAGATCTCCAGTTATAAGGAAGATCGTCGTTAATAACGACTCCTTGTCTAACGATGCGGTGACCGGTTCCACGTATACCTAGTTCGCGATCGCGAAGAAACTGTACCGGTGATATTAGTCGCACATCCCTCAATTTTACTCCTTGTTGTTCTTCACGCAAAGCATCGGTGACATCTCCCATTATATACTCATCCTCAGAGTCTGGTAACTCTGAGCTCTCGTCACTTGTTCCTTCCATGTTGCGCACATAATCAGTACAAAATTACTTTTTCAAAATAGGTAAAAAAAAGGCGCCAAGTACACGCGTGGTTGTTACCTCGAAAAAAACCAAGTGGTAGTATCATTAATTTTAAATTAAAAAATAAATCAAATCTATTCTAACCTAGGTGGTAGTAGCTTTAATTTTTCTTAACAAAATTATTATATTACAAAATTGTTACTTTATTCAATCCAAGTGATATCTACCTC
This sequence comes from Temnothorax nylanderi, assembly GCF_030848795.1. Lineage (NCBI taxonomy): Eukaryota > Metazoa > Arthropoda > Insecta > Hymenoptera > Formicidae > Temnothorax > Temnothorax nylanderi. The sequence goes on along the minus strand of NW_027249662.1, from coordinate 58,843 downwards.
AAAAAAACTTAAATAACAAGTGGTATCTATTTAAAAAAAATATGTGAAATCTTTTAATACTGCGCCAATTACAAAGAGAGAATATATATATAGGTATATGTATATATACATATATACCTTAACAAAATTATTATTATATCACAAAATTGCGTACCAAACTCAATCCAAGTGATACGTACCAACCTAAGTGGTAGTAGCCTTATTTCTCCTTAACAAAATTATATCACAAAATTGCGTTACCAAACTCAACCTAAGTGATATGTTATTTCAAAAAAATATATGAAATCTTTAAATTACGCCAACTACAAAGAGTATATATATATTGCTTTGAAAAATAATTGTAGTGCAACTACTCTTAAAAAATAAAACAAAATTGTGTTACCTAACTTAACCCAAGTGGTATGTATCTTTGTATTCCTAATAAGGGTCTTTCTATCAACCCAAGTGGTAGTAGTTTTAATTCTTCTTGATAAAATTATAATATTACAAAGAATCATTTTAATCACAAAAAATTAAAGAGGTAACATTATAAAATAAAAATATTTAATTAAAATAAAATAAATAAATTTTTCTTGTAAAAAACTTGGCGCTGCTTTTTTAAGGTGTATCCAGACAAACTTGCATAGGTGCATAAGCATATGCATAAAGAGATGGATTGGTCTATTTCCTTTTGCACATATATATAAACTAATCAATTTCTTACGCTTATGTTTATGCGCTATGCAAATTTGTCTGGATTGACTTTAAAAAAGCAGCGCCAAGTTTTTTACAAGAAAAATTTATTTATTTTATTTTAATTAAATATTTTTATTTTATAATGTTACCTCTTTAATTTTTTGTGATTAAAATGATTCTTTGTAATATTATAATTTTATCAAGAAAAATTAAAACTACTACCACTTGGGTTGATAGAAAGACCCTTATTAGGAATACAAAGATACATACCACTTGGGTTAAGTTAGGTAACACAATTTTGTTTTATTTTTTAAGAGTAGTTGCACTACAATTATTTTTCAAAGCAATATATATATTCTCTTTGTAGTTGGCGTAATTTAAAGATTTCATATATTTTTTTGAAATAACATATCACTTAGGTTGAGTTAGGTGACGCAATTTTGTGATATAATTTTGTTAAGGAGAAATAAGGCTACTACCACTTAGGTTGGTACGTATCACTTGGATTGAGTTTGGTACGCAATTTTGTGATATAATAATAATAATTTTGTTAAGGTATATATGTATATATATACCTATATATATATATTCTCTCTTTGTAATTGGCGCAGTATTAAAAGATTTCACATATTTTTTTTAAATAGATACCACTTGTTATTTAAGTTTTTTTGAGGTAGATATCACTTGGATTGAATAAAGTAATAATTTTGTAATATAATAATTTTGTTAAGAAAAATTAAAGCTACTACCACCTAAGTTAGAATAGATTTTATTTATTTTTTAATTTAAAATTAATGATACTACCACTTGATTTTTTTCGAGGTAACAACCACGCGTGTACTTGGCGCCTTTTTTACCTTTTTTGAAAAAGGTAATTTTGTACTGATATCATGCATTTTGTAGTGTTACGCATCCTCTTCTAACTAGTCTTATAAAGAGTATATCTTACAAACAGTATGTACAGATTGTAAAGCTAAAGGTGTTACAGACTATTATTTCTAAGAAAGTAGATTTTTTTAAATAACATGTAGACATGATACAAATAAAACAAATTTATTCTTTATGTTTTTTGTACTTTTAAGTACTCTGCATTTAAAAATAATTTACATTATTTTCATCCATTTGTATCATGTCTATTTGTTATTTTAAAAAATTTGGCAATTATACCGTTCAATAAAGCAAAGTTTCAGCTTTAAGAATCTGTTTTTTGAATTGCAATACGATGATTTTTAAGGAAGTTATGAGCAATCAAAGTCAAAATGCTCATTTCTTATTCAATCCACGATAAAAACTTTCAAAAGTAGATATTTCAAGCTTTAAAATCCTTTTTTTAAATTTAAATTTTGTTCATTTTTAACAAAGTTACAGCTGCTTGAATTTTGCCTATTTTTAAAGATAAATTTAGTGTTCTTTTAAAATACCTGACACATTGAAGATAATGAAAGTGCTTCTAGCATGCTCGGATTTTAGATTTCGAATATGCAACAAAATCAATATGTAAGTATTTCTTCAGAAAAATGCATCAACATTGGTTAGCGCTTAAACCTTAAATTTTCTTTTCCTGCGTTAAAAACTAAAGCTACGATTTATTTAAACATTATTGGTGCAATAACTAGGTAAAACATCAATTTAAACATACATGTGTAGTTTAGACAGGATATAAATCCAGGTCAGAATTACAAATTTCTTGAATGTACCAGCATTTAATTATACAGTAAATAATATATTTATTTACAGTTACAATAGATTATACATATTAAATAAAACTTGATTTGGTAAGTATGAAGTAAATAACAACAATATAATAGTTTTATTAAATGTTTATTTAGCAATTATGTTTTCATGTATGTATAAGAAACGTAGCATATTCACATATTCACTTTGTATGTGTGTGTTCATATGTGTATGGTCAGAGGTACGAATATATAATACTGACGGGTTATATTACTGCTTAAAAATACGGCTTAAAAATAATTATGTTACTGTCTCGGTCTTCTGCCTCGTCTACCCCAATGGTAGTTAGCTGACGACATCTTTCTTCTTGTCGTCGTATCCCCGCGGCTCTGCCTCTTGGTCTTCGAACTGTAAATATGCTCATGTACCATAGCGTTTGGTCCAAAGCGTTTGGTCTGCACTATGCGATCGTGTTCTTCTCTATTTTAAAAAAGGTAATTTTGTACGGATATCACGCCTTTTTGTAGTATTCCCTTATAGAAAAATACACTCAACCCATAGAAAAACCCTTAAAGTTGGGTGTGATTTCGGACCGAAATCACACCCAACTTTAAGGGTTTTTCTATGGGTTGAGTGTATTTTTCTATAAGGGTTACGCATTTTATAAACAGTATGTACAGGGTGTTATTTCGAGGTATAATACTACCACTTTGTTTTTTTTCGAGTATTATTGACAATGCGATCAAGTGCGATATTTTGCGCATTTTTATTACAGACGTTCTTCATTACATTAACATAACAAAGTCTATACTTTCAAGGTACATGATGATCGTTTTAAAATGGTGTCTACCTGTGAGATCTTTAAGGATTATGCGTAGTGTTCAAGCTCCCGCACGGAGCACATTAAGCTAAATTAGTCTTCGTTATTTTATTTTTATCTTGCAAATTGTCTTTATTTGTTCTCTCTCTCTCGCGAGCTTACCGATTATTAATATCGAGTCGCCGCAAGCGCTTGGACACTTCGATAAGATTAAAGCGATCACAGACAGAGGCATTCCGGTAAACGAAACGCCGCGAACACCCCAATAGATACAGACGCTAATACTTCTTTTCATTTTTTTTAAAGGATTTCTAATGATATCCGTACCGCACGTAGGGCGTTCCCGTCGTTGCGAAACCGTTTCACGACTCGGAGGCTGCAAATGTAGCGAGTCGAGTTTGTAACGCAAGCTCCGTGTCCCAATTCGTTCTAGATGCGCTCTTCTCTACCTAATGTAATACATTACTCGCGTAAAGTATCGCGCAATTGTAATTGTACGTTATAATAAATATAGTACAAATAGAGAATATACCGCGCGCGCGTGATGTAAAATTGTAAGAGTAGACCTAAAAGGTAGTAAAATCGTAAAACGTAAATATCGTAGAAAAGTTTCGCGAAAAAGCATTAAGGCTCGTTCCAAAACAATAGCGGAAGGCTTATGAAATAGAATAAAAAGAAAAGATGATAAAAAATTTCCTCATACACATTCTCCGTTAAGCTCTGATATTTGTATGATTCTTCGTCCTTATGTTAGTTCGTCTATCGATTATCTGTCAGTAAGAAAGCATTTATACTTCTAGTAGACCGTCGTGTTATAGTTCTGAAGGCACTGTTCAAAAGTTTATTACATTTCTTGGAATAACGGGTCTTCGCAAAACACCTCTTCGACTGGTGCGACAAGGAGAGTCGTTATAAACATCGACATGACCATTGCACACGCCTCCTTCGATCTATATCACAAAATTCAAAATAGAGTAGTCTCAACTTGACAGCCTGTGCCACAATGCCAATGCCGTATTTGTCGGGTCTGTGATCGGTTAGGAATTATCGTGAGCTAGCAAAAATCGATGGTCAGAATTCAGGCTTATGATACGCAATGGCCGGTGCATTTCCATTAATTATGTCATATCAATATCGTATCATTATATTACACAAACGCTTATTAATTTAGAGGCACATTGCTAAGGGTCTCGGTTTTTTTCTTTTCAAGTTGCTCCCTACATTAATGAACTTATGACAATTAGCTAATTACGATTATTCAATACGACAGCGATTTGGCATACGATATTGGAAATTGTACAAAGATTCGGAGGATGCAATAGTATTTGAAAATAATGCTTTGTACATATATATATATATGTATCCCAGAAGAATTACATGTTGATTAAGCCGAACGATCAAAGAACAAGGAACGAGCCGGTCGGACCAGTCAGATAAGCTTAGCTAGATCAGTGTCGGAATCAATATGAATAACAGGTTGACCATCAGAAGACCTAACACATATTTGACCATTCCTTACCCAGACATACTTATACGACCTCTCTTTAGCAACACTCTTAGCCCGTTGTAACATGTCGTAAGTGCTCTTGGATAACAACTCGTTTACATAAATGTAACGATCTGAGTTACCACCGCATACGTCCTTACATTTGAGAACACCCTTTGCCCGCTTTTTTGAAATAACCATATCGCGCACGGCACTCGAGGCCAAGGTAACAACGACTGAGCCGGAAGATGCAGCAACAGTGGAAGTCGCCGACAGTGCCTTCTTAACAGTTCTGACACCGAGAATATGGCAAGACAAGTCAGGAACGTCCAATGCCTTTAGCACATTCCTGGCAAGCTCAGATGGAGCAACAGATAACGCCAATGGTAAACCCGAAATGATTAACTCATTTTCCCCATGAGTTCCCTGAAATGACTGAGCAGATTTTAAGTCGTGAATTTCGCGAATAAGTTCAGCGTTATCCTGCTCCAATTTGGCAATGCGCTGACTATTCTGACTAACGGTGTCAGCAAGCCGATTCAAGTGATTAAGTTTATCACTTAGTTCTTTGTTAGTACGTTGCTGACCGTCCATAAAAGCGGAAAACTTCGCAATCAATCCACGCAAAAGATCATTGGTAGAGTCATGTATAGTGTCATGCATAGTGTCATGCGTAGTGGAATGCATACGTGCACCGCCAAGCGAGGCATCAACAATGTTAGATACTTTAGTAAATGGCATATTTAAAAATTGTAATTCACAACAAGCACTAGCGGACTTCGTACCTACGTAAGCTTTGATACAACCCGGATGAAATGCTCTATGACACTCAGCACATGAAACAGATTCACCAGCAATCCGTTTAGTACACTTAACACACGTACGCTGCATGTGTTATCTACAATCGCTTAATCACTTAAAAGTAGAGTTCTGTAGTATCGATCCGCGATCAGAGTGTTCCGTATAGATCACAAGAAATATCGCAGAGTCAGCCGTCATTTAGATAGCACGTGTTCAGAAAATAGCATGTAGATAGGGAAGATCGGCAACGATAGGCGCATGCGCAGCTGAGATCAACGTCTTCCACAGGAACAGCCAAGAATTAGGTTAGAACAAGCGATGATATTTGCCACAGAAATGCTTCTAATTAGGTAGCAAGCACCAGAAAGATAATGATAGCACGTGACAAGCAACAAAAAACCTGCTAATACCTGCAACAAAATGGCCCGAAGGCGGCTTACGGCAGAAAATAGATTCGCTTAAAGCAGGAGCAAAGAGAATAGACAAGCAATGATACTCACACAGAGAGAGAGAGAGAGAGAGAGAGAGAGAGAGAGAGAGAGAGAGAGAGAGAGAGAGAGAGAGAGAGAGGGAGAGGGGGAGAGAGAGAGGGAGGGAGAGGGAGAGGGAGAGGGAGGGAGAGAGAGGGAGAGAGACTATTTGCGTGTCTTATTACATATGTCCTCCGGGGCGAAGCCCGGGTAACCAGCTAGTATATATATATATATATATATGTATATATATATATATAGATGAGAGAAGTGTGTGTGTGACGAACGAACGGTGGATATCTTTCTTGAAAAGAACATCAATGTGTGTCAAGGTAGTTTAAAGACAATATTTGAGCTCGGAATTTCTTAAAATTAAGCGTAAAAAATGCCATGTGCATAAAAATAATAAGACAACTCTCTACAGATGCTATAACAATCCCGCTATCGGATTTCCTTACCTAAGCAGGAAAACTTTGGCTACTGCTACACGCTATTTGTACTTCAGCGAAAAAGAGCCGAATTTACGATTCTTGCTAAGAACACCGATTGCGCATTTAGAAGAAAAAAGAACGGTACGCAGCACACACAGTACCTAAACCAGCAACAGATCATTTATATGTTCAGGAAGACCTTAACAGTACTATATATGTTCACGCTTTAATAAATCTGAATTCTACGCACAACGATTGTAATGTCAGAGAAGCATTCACTGTACTCAGAGAGTGTACTTTTTGCCGGAATGTTTAAACGTGATATTTCTTTTCTTTTCTTTTCTTTTTATATTCACACACAGCACTGGACTATTTGCGTTATTCGCGCTCATAAATTATTTAAAAGCTCTTAGTCTTTTGAACATTAAAGTCCAGAATGCTGCTCTGAGATATGAATGCTCTACAGAATGTACATAGTAGACAGCAAAAGCGTCTAGACCACAGAATGTTCACATTTGCTCTAATGCAAAATATCGTTTTCTTTTTTTTCTCGAGCTACAAAATCAGGCTGATGCAATGGCCAGCAATGGTAGATACTATGTAGATATATAAAAGTTAGCTTTACAACACACACACACACACACACACACACACACACACACACACACACACACACACACACAAATCTAAAGAACATTCCCTGAATAAGATTAATCACACGACAATTCAGTCCTCTCTATAAGTATCGTACTTTGATCGTAGAACGCATCAAATAATTTCTTTTAAGGGAATCAAAATTTTCTAGAGTAATATGTATAATCAGTGATATATTCTCATGAATGTGTGGGTCCGTCATGGTACCAGCCTGGATCCGGCCAATCAAATCATGTGATTCCGTAGAGTCTAGACACAGACATTTCTCTTCCGAATCCGTACAGATGAGCCACTAAGATAGATCACAAAAAGTACAGAGTGGGCGTTAGAGGTGGGATTACTCTCTCGGAATCAGGCACTGCCTGGAACAGCACCGGTGATCTCTGATCCACTGTCGTGAACTGCATGATACTAGCTATGTTACCACATCGATAACAATAATTTGGGGCCGACCACACTGTAACGAGTTTGCCATTAAACATGTACCTATAACCTGCATGATAAAAATATGCGTCATCAATACATACTTCCGAGATTTAAAAAATCTGCGACAGAAATATTTGAGCAAAGACATACCTTCCTGAACTAATTGGTGCGCCCTACAGATGAGTTTAAGATCATTCACTTCCATGAACATGTAAGTCACTTTGCTGCCAAACAGCCAGCCTGTACCACGCGGACTTACTGTCCATGTTTCTACATCTTCTGGATGGGACAGACCAAATCACAGAAAGCACCTGTAATATGGCAATTAAGCAACGATATTTTATTATTATTGTACAATAACAGTAAATATCCAGTCATGTAACTTTTATTATTATGTAACTTTTGCAATGACATATCACTTTATACAATTAATACCTTTGTGTGGAATCTCTTGATTCCTTTCAATCGTTCTAATTTGATCTAGTGTTCTAATAGCTGGAGACAATCCACCGTGTACACAAAGAACCTGTTCATCAATTAACTAAAACAGAATTTTATTCGAGCGTAATCAAAAGTGAAGTTACAATTTTAGAAAATCTTTTATACAAATACTCACGGCAGCAACTGTGAGCAAGTCAAATACCCTACAACAGTACTTCCACGCATTAGCATTGCCGTACTTGTTTTGGCATTCATCTAGAACAGAAAATGAAGAGACCAATGAAATCAAAGCTTTATTATACACAAATGTAAAAAAAGCCCAGAAAAGAAAGTATCGTTGCGCACTTACCGTAAAATCCATAAACGTGCGTGATTTGTCTAGATTCGTGATTACCGCGTAGTAACGTTATCCTGTCGGACCATTTAGCTTTAAGTGTGGGCAGACGAGTAAACGTTTCTAAGCTATAGTAGCCCCGATCGACAAAATCTCCCAGGAATATGTAATTTGTATCTGGCACGGGGCCACCGTTACGAAACAGTTCCTCTAAATCATAGAACTGTAACAGCACAAAAACATGAACAATCTGATGTATATTAATATCACGATTGTGTACAAATAACTATACAGCTACAGAATATTAAAATCGAAAAGTTGTGAGGCAATAGATAATGGAAGACTAATATTGTTGCGACGCTAATTCGGAAGATTAAAATCCGCTAAAACTTTACGTCGATCCCGTAGCGGTGAGCAAGGATGCTCCGACTTTGAAGTTAGTACAACATTCATCGCACGATACTGTTATAATTGCAAATCGGAAACGTACCTCGAGTCCAGCTCTTCTGCGATCAACGAAGTCGGGATCGAACGTGTCAGTCGTCACTTTCTGCCAACGTAGAGAACCTTCTTTTCCGGCAGCGGTGGTAACACGATGTAGGGATACGAAATCTCCAGATAAGCACGAAGCAATTCAAATTCAGTGTATCGCCGGCACGATTACGGTGTTACTGCCGTTTCGCGTACGCGCGTATGCGCGCGTTGTCGCACCTTACCTCGCGACAGCGTGCGGCTCGTGCAAACGTTAACGCGCGGCCGCAATCGCGCGGCAGAAACGCCTCGTGTGAACAGGCTCCTTGATCTCAGTATCAGCTCCCTGCCGTCAATATATATAGGTTAACCTGTATGTAAACACTCACGTAAACGTAGTAAAGTAAACAGTAAAATAAGTAACAGTAATATATAGAATAAGATAATTATAGGATAATTACATAAAACAATTACCTTGAATTAATCGTCGCGTCGCGTAAAGAGTCACGGTCGGTCTCGCTCCGCGTGTACTACCGTATCTCTCGAGATAGGTTAACTGATGTGTGACAGCGCGCTAATCGCACTATCTGCACTGGCGCAGTACACACACGTATACATATGTGCGTATCGAAACTGGCGATACTAGCACCGCCCTGGTGTCGAAAAAGTGAAAAGGACGCGACTCCAGCCAATGAAATGATGGCATGGCATGATGAGAGCGGTCGACGTATCTTACAAAGTATCTTAATATAAAATTTTCACATTTGGACTTTTTGTCGCAATATATCTCCGCTCGTAGGGCACGTAGCGGAATATTATAAGAGAACCCCCCCCCCCCTAATTCGACCCCAAGCTATCGATCAAGCCTACTTAGAACTTGATCCGTTCACTCGTTATCGAGATCTCAACATCTCGAGTACTCGCAACTCGTCGCGTCGCGTAAAAGAGTCACGGTCGGTCTCGCTCCACGTGTACTTGGCGCGAGACACCACCGTGTCTCTTGATGTTCCACTCGCGATAATGTTTTTTCACTTCGTGCAAATTGGGCACATGTTGCACGGAACTTTCATGTACAATGATTTTCGGCACTTTGAGCAGGCGCGGTAATGCATCATACCGCCTAAATCAACGAAGTGTTTTCTAACAGCGTACATGTGCCCGATATCAAGGTCCGATACAGCTCTCATGCACGAACGACATAGTGCAAGTGCACCACCCGTTGAATAATAAAAATATATTACGCACTCTTTCCTACGTAAATTTAGTGCAACGATTTCCGAACGCGACACTATTTTATCAATGATTTCTATATGATCATCGTCTTCATCGCTGAAGTAATCACTGTCCGATGACATTTTTGCTCACTATTATAAAAAACGTTTACGTCGCGAAAGCTAATGTTTTTCTCACTTCGTGCAAATCGGGCACATGTTGCACGGCAATATTTGGTACAATGGAGTATTGCAATTTTTGCAAAATCGACCATTTATTACATCATACGGCTCGGTTACATGCTTTCGAATAGCATACATGTGCTCAGATTCAGTGTCTGCAATAGCAATCATACACGAAGCACACGCGATATATGAACCGTCAATATAATAGAAGTAAATGGCGCAACACTTCGTACGTCCATTTAGCGCTAAAATTTCCGGACGCGACACTATTTTATTGATAACTTCTCTACGGTTATCGTTTTCATCGCTGTTATAAGTGCTGTCCGCGGTGACATCGGATGATCCTCGTCGGATGAATCTACATCCATATCAAAATTATTGTCTATCTCCATATTTTTTTCATGCTTACTGTTACGAAAAAAAACTTTTTTCCCTATATTACCGCCCCACTTGACACAAAAACCTTCACCCTCGAATATGAACGTTCGCGTCGCGAAAGCTAGCCGAAGACTGATCAATCTTCCTGGCGACGATGTATAATTTCCGTTAGAAAAAATATAGTTTATACATTCTAACAGCCTGAGATCGGCGCTCGCTGTTACAATATGCCGCGCCACCCCGCGCACAGCCGGGATATTCCGCGCCGCGACGGTTAAATCGTCATCGACAGCGTCTCTTCCTAGAAGAATACATGAAGAAAAATCCGCGACGGTTAAATCGTCATCGACAGCGTCTCTTTCTAGAAGAATACATAAAGAAAAATCCGCGACGGTTAAATCGTCAACGACACCGTCTCTTTCTAGAAGAGTACATAAAGAAAAATCCGCGACGGTTAAATCGTCAACGACACCGTCTCTTCCTAGAAGAATACACGATGAAAGCACCGCGACGGTTAAATCGTCAACGACACCGTCTCTTCCTAGAAGAATACACGATGAAAGCACCGCGACGGTTAATTCGTCAACAACGGGAAAACGTGTCCCCGACACGCTCGCTGGCCGCCCTGGCAAACCCCCTCCCCCTCCCCCTCACCCTCGAGTTTATAAATGTTTATAAATGTTTATAAATGTTTATAAATGTTTATATAAAATGTTTTTAAATATAAATCATGACTTAATTTCTTCACACGCATTTCCATTGAGGAGCGAGTGCCGATGCTCCGGCGAACGTCGACGCTCGCCCTTATCGTCGTTGCATAAACTGTTATTATATCTCTTTTCTCTCTGGCGACTTTTTACCCGCCTCCACTATAGCCGTCGTTGAATTTAGTCTCGTCGTGGCCGTGAGCGTGCTTAAACGTGTTTCGTCAGGACATTTTTTGTGTGATTTGTTTAACGAGTTATTTTTTGTGTGATTTTTTTACGATTTATTTTTTGTGATGTCTCCGCGAATACCTTACGAAGGCGCGAAAGATATACAGAAGAGCGAAATTCAGGGGGGGCTGGAGCTCGATGGCGCCCCCGAGACAGCTCAGGTGGACACGCCACCCGGCATCGGACGCGGGCGGGCGCTTTTGAACGCGATTCGACCACCAGCCATCGGACGCGGGCGGGCTTATTTTTACGCCGAAGCCCTTGCGCAGGGCCGCGCGTATGTTCCAACGGAGGAGGACGAGAGATTAGCGGACGAACTGGCGATCGGTGTAAATCGAGTTCTACAAATCACTGGTCCTCCTCCCGTCAACCGCCGCCCTGGGCGCCAAAATCCGAGGAAGGCTCTGTTGGCAGCAATGAGACCAATGGAGGGCCGCGGCCATGGGACCCCCCCTCGTCAAGATTAAGGTATTTTTCTTTTTTTTTTGTTTTTTTATCTAAAAATTAATAACGTGGGAGCGGGAGAACGACAACGCGAGCGGGAACGCATGTTTATAAACGTTTATAATACGTGTCCCGACACGCTCGCTGGCCGCCCTGACAAACCCCCCTCCTCTGCCACCCTCGCCATCGAGTTTATTCAATGTTTATAAATGTTTATAAACATTTATAAAACGTTTATAAATGTTTATAGAACGTGCCCCGACGCGCCGGCCGCCCTCCCCTACCCCCTCGCCTTCGAGTCACCCCCACCCCGCCCCCACTCCCCTCGCCATTGAGTTCCCCCACCCCGCTCCCCCTCGCCCTCGAGACCCCCGCCCCCCCGCTCCCCCCTCGCCGTTGAGTCCCCCCGCCCCCCGCTCCCCCCTCGGAGCACCATGCCTAGATCTGTCTAAATAACACCTACTCACCGACGCTCCCGGAATAGTTCGTTACGTATGGAAAATTTTATCCTAAAAATTTTGCAAATTAGTTTAATTTTAGCAAATATGTCAAAATCGGACGATTCAAAGTACATTAATACTTGAATGTCGAATTCTCTTGTAACTCCGCAAAACCGGAAAATGTAATTACATTGTAAGAAAAAGAGAAAAGACGGTTCTGACGAAAATGGACCAGGCCCTTCGAAATAAACGTGAAACGAAGATGTTCATGGTATGTAATCTCGACGTGAAATACGAAAGAAATCCAAAAAAAGCTGCCTAAAGAAGAAGCAAAAAAAATAGACCTTTTTCGAGTACCTATTCCCTTTACTTAAATGATTGAATATATAAAGAAATCTTACAAATTAAACATTATCAAGAACATTCCAAACAGATGGACCTTGGACATAGAAATTTTGAAAAAGGTAACAAATGATGCAGTCATATTACCGACATTGGTCAAAGGTTGCGGTCGTGATAATCGATCGGCGATTGCGGGATGGAAAACTTCCAAATCCTATGCGGCATTGCCGCCATCATTCTCGCTCTCTATTATTACTTAACGTCGAACTTCGACTTTTGGAAATCACGCGGCGTCCGTGGTCCACGACCGATACCGGGATTCGGCAACTTAAAAGATGTTATGCTTGGAAAAGTAATCTTGAGTGATTATTCAATGAAATTGTACCACGATTACAAAGACGTTGATTGGGATATTTAATGGGAGGACACCCATCCTTATCGTAAAGGATCCAGATTTAATTAAGGATATATCCTCATCAAAGACTTCCCCATGTTCGCCGACAGAGAACTCTTCACTGTTCACGAAAAGGCCGAGCCGCTGTCGCAACATCTTTTCAATCTGGAATCAAAGATTAAAAATCTGCTTACAGCAGATCTTGCAATGACTATCAAAGGATGGAATCCAAATATAAAGGTTATTGTAAATAAACAAGTGCATTTTTATAACAGCAAATTGTAAAATGTGATTTCCCATTTCGATCTAATGAGCCATAATTCGATTTTAGCAAATATATGTCAAAATCAGACGATTCAAAGTATATAAATACTTGAATGTCGAATTCTTATAACTCCAAAAATCTAAAAATTTATAGATCTCAAAATTTAGAAAACATAATTTTATTTTACAGTCCGTAATTGCACATTGTCTATCATATACATAAGACGTAAAGACAAATAGATTCCCGATTCAAACACTTCTCACGTGTCAAGTAAAATATATCATCAATTGGGCAATTAGAACTACTGCATTTCTCGATTCAACCATCAAGAAAATCGCGTTATTATATTCAGATATCACGGTATTTGTTACGACTGAGTAAGTGATATTGAAAATAGTAATTTGTCCGGTTAAATTCCTTATAAAGACAACAGTAGACAATGTCTCTTATGACACAGTTACTATGGACTGCCATTTTCGGGATTTTAATCTCAGATTCAGACATCAGAGCGGAAAATGTGACATTAAAATTAACTAATAATACTGATATGAACAACAATACAAGATTCAATGATGAAAATATGATATTAACAAACGGGCTATTGATTCACTCAACCTTCATGAATTGGTATTATTATTATGCTATGTCAAAATCAGAATTACGAATATGAGATTTGTTCGTAGTCCAGATTCAACAAGAATCTCTTCGTTTGGATACTTTGGATAATTTCATTATGAAACCTCTTATGCCGGAAACCAGCACTACTTGTAAAATTAATTCGTTGTTATCCTTTTCATGTTACATCAAAGCCCCCGATATATTACGTATGTTGCAACATATATTGGATTACGACATTTTTTGAAATGGTATCAAGATAAAAATTGTTATGTAAAAAATTGTTATGTAAAAAATTGTAACAACTAAAACAAAATTAAGGAAATATTAATAACGAAATCGCTATAAATTCAAATATCGACAGCAAACATCCAAATCCGCGACAGCGAAAATGAAGAGATGCTGAGAGTTCGAAGGTTGACATAGGTCAAGCCATACCTGCAGCGACAGCAAAATCGCCACAAATTTAAATGCCAACGCCGATCGACCAAATCGATACCGATGAGTTGAACTGGCGGTATCCACAAGTTACTGAAATGAAATTTAAGAATGAAATTTATATTTAAAGAAGCCCGGAGATTTGAGAGTTTGATGGATCATCCCTAATAAGGGGGAGAAATAGAAAAGAGAAAGGGAAAAAAACAGGACTCACTATTTGCTGGTTTAATTTTTACTCGACTGTGTCCCGAAATTTCTGAGGCCCCGTGGCTTCGTGATGGCTTTTGTCGGCACTTGTTAACACTTAGGCTTGCGGAAGTAATGTGCACAATTTAAGTTTGACACGTGGTTCAAGTTTAAGCATAGCTCGGAACTCAGCGTGACTGATAGTGACGGTAAAATGGTATTGATGATAGTTCTGCGATGTCGCGGTTTACGTAGGAAACTTCAAGGGGTGGATTTTGTCGTGGGATGTGTCAGGTTTTCTGTTTTGAGGGTTTATTGATAAGATATTTTCATCCAGATTTTAGTTTTCGAGATTGTTCATTGGTGGTGAAATATCCGATACGTGAGAGGAAAGAAAGGGGGTGAACTTTGCTCGGACGTGGGAGGCAATCAAGGGGTAAGGAAGGTAATTCCTCAGGTTTGAAGGATTGACTCTGTCAGATGATGGAGGAGGAGATGGAGTTGCGGGTCGCAGGGAATCCGAATTTGCGTGAGAAATTTCGTTTTCTAATAATTATTTTCGACACGCCCGCCTATTCCGACGATTCCGCACGTGCTTGGCGGCTGATTTCTTTCGTTTATAACTGAGAATGTGCGGATCCACTAAAATTTATTTGATTTTTGTAAATCATTTAATTATTGATAACCGCGCTGGAAGTCAACTTGACCAAGTTTCTCGATTGCTTGTGGACGATTTTATGGATTTGTTTATTTATCGTAATAAGAAATGCTACGGGTCTGAACGCTGACGTTAATCAGCTAACCCGAAGTAGCGGGAATGGAAGTGATACGGGTCTGGACGCTGACGTTAATCAGCTAACCCGAAGTAGCGGGAATGGAAGTGATACGGGTCTGGACGCTGACGTTAATCAGCTAACCCGAAGTACCGATGGTGAAAATGTAGATTGAAAGACTTAAAAGGTTAAATTGTGAAGGGTAGGAATACGTCCAGGAAATCGAGAGTTTGAAGAGAAGACTTCCGTTCAAATAAAAAAAGAATTAAAAAAAATAATCTAACTTATTTGTACTTGATACGAAGCTGTGTTTCGTACGGTTTGGATTAAAGTAAATTCGTTAAGGCCCTGCACCCTAGTAGAGTCTTCGTCGGAACTTGGTAGGTTTGGTCTTGCGGTGATGATACACACAGAACTTAACAAAGCACACGCTAATGAACTTAAACTGCACGCAATAAACGTTTGATTCGGTACTGGACTCGCAAAAACCTGAAGAAAAGACTGGTAGTCAGTAAACGAAAAATACTGACTGGAACTGGATTTGGAGCTGAACTGACGAAAAGTCGCGGATTATATGTATAAGAAACTTTAAGAGGTAAATTTTGTTGAGGGATGTGTTTAGTTTTTCTGTACAGTTTTTCTGTTCTGAGGGTTTTTGTTTGTAGAATAATGGTAATGGTTTTTACCCAAAATGTACATTTAAGTTTTTGAAATTATTTATTGGTGAGCAATGTCGGAGCGTCATCGCCTATTGTATAATTTTGATTTGGCGAAAAACTGAGTGAGTCATTGGAAAAAAGCTTGCGCCCTCAAAATTTGACGGTGGGAGCTTTTTGACAAAACTCGCCAATAAACAGCCGTAAAAATCACTGTACTTAGTTCGTCAAGAGATAGGCGAAAACTCAAATTTACATCCTGGGTGAAAAAACATCCTACCAACTAAAATCGTCAGAATAGCAACTGACACATCCTACGATGAAATCCACCCCTTAAACTTTCCTACATAAACCTTGACATCGCGGGATTCGCTTTCTTGAGCTTTAGACTCTTCTCAGCTTTAGTCAACCTCGGTATTTTTAAATCGTAATCTTTTCTGCTGCTGGAGTTCCGATTCCGAGTTAATTTCTGTGCGCGAAATCTAACACAGGACGCGGCTACATCCACATCATGAAGGGCCCGCTATCTGATTCGCAAATTCCAAAGATATCAAGGAAGTCATCAAGTAGCGAGTTCTATTTATTTCTTTTTCTTTTTATCTCTTTATTTAAAGGTAGTCTATCGACTGTAGGATCCCCGAGAGTTCATTAAATACGGGTTTATTTCGAGGATTTACGTCAACGTTTGAGTTCGTGACGTTCTCGTTTTCGCCATCACGGGTTTTGGGTCGATAGGCGTAGGCATTGAGATCGTTGGCGTTATCGCGGGTCTGGCTGACTTATCGGCCTGTGACTCCCGGATTTTTTGCAAGTCCTTAAGTAAAAAATATGTTTTTGTGTAAAACTTAACCGATCTCTTTTTATGCTGGGAGCAATAAAGCAATAAATTTTCTGAGATGCGATAATAAATTCCTTTAGTTATATGATGGAATATAACATTACTAGGAATTTTCAATAAAGAATTTTTTGTAAACCCTTAAGTAAAAGAATATGTTTTCGTCGCTGTCGCGAATTCGACCGGTTCGCTGTCACCTTGCAAGTACATTGGAAAGTGCACAATTTGTTCATCAGTGTTGCGTGTATATAGAAAGAATTATTTACTGGAGCATCTGGAACGACATCGAGAAGTAATAGATGCAATACAAAGAGAAATAACAAGTAGTTGGGTATTGAAACATTTAACAGTCAACCCGAGAGATCGTAAAACAACTTGCAAACATTGTCAGTTTTCTACTAAAACAGTTAATGGAATAAATTTCTTTAAAAGTTATCTGGATAACTGCTATCGCAAACTGCTATCAGAATTAGATGCAACGATACAACAACCTGTAGCTGAAGAAAATTATGCATCTTCAAGTTCCCATCATGATAATAGACATAGGCAAACTTCTGGAAATCAAGGAGATCAGCAGAGATCCGCACCGTGTACTTCTACTTCTACATCAATGAGTGACGACAATTTTTATGGGATTATGCAACATCGAAGTGAAACAGAAACATTCGAACAGATGAAACTGCCTGAACAAGAAACAGGAATAGCAGATTGTACTAATAATTAAAGGAACGAAAACCGGAGGATTCAAAATTATTACAATGAATGACTCAATAACAAGTTATATGGGAAATGCTATACCTAGATGTAAAAAAGACGATATAGAAACTCATGTTTATAAATTTATCGGAACCGATTTGTTATAGTCGCAGAAATATTACTTGTGATAATTATAATCAGTTCATCTCTGTGCCTCTAATGCAAAACATGAAAAAGGACTTTTCACTTAGTATGGTAAGGACTGTTAAGCAGTCCCTAAGAGGGATACCGCGAAATATGCTAAACTTTACTACGTCTAATAAGTCATATTTTCTATATAAGAATAATATGACATTACTTTTATATTCGAAACAAAATAAAAGATTTTTAGTATTGTCTTCTTTACATAAACGAGAAAACGTAGTTGCTCATGGAGAAGAACCAACCATCATAAAATTTTATAATTTGACTAAAGGAGGCACTGATACATTTAACCAAAAATGTTGGGAATACCGTATTGCACGAAGATGTACTGATTGGAAAAGCCTTATTAACTAAAATAGAATGGAACAAAGAGAAAATATTAAATTTTGTTTCAAACTGGACATAACAGTTAGCAAAACGCACGAAATGCTAGAGAAAATGTACAATAGTGATTGTTTGGCTGATTATACCGTTCTTTACTAGTATAATCTATTTCGTAACGGTAGAAAGGATATCTTAAGCGATCCACCAGGGCCGCCAAAAACAAGTCGTTCCCCCGAAAACGTGGAAAAGGTGCTTGAAATCCTTCGATCGGACCGCTATGTGTCCACAAGACTCATCGTGGAGCTCACTGGCATACATATAAAAAGTATATACAGAATTCTGGAAAAAGATTTGGACAAACCTTTTTGAACGTCACGTCGCTTCGTAGACTTAAGTAACGGACAGAGAAGGATAGAAATATAAGTAATATAAAGGCTCAAAAGATTAAAAATCAGTTGGAGTATATAGAGCATATAGCCGTAACAAAGTGTTGACGTTCATAATTCTATATTTGAGTTAAAAATCTACAGACATTTCGGTCCATTATAGGACCATCCTCAGTGTCGAAATACAAAATTAGTCAATCGGTTAAAAAATTATCGCATAGTTGAAATCGCTGTATTGTGAGTGGACGACACTGTAAAATTATAATAAAATTTTTTCTATTTTATGTTAACGATAGAAATATTAACTAAACTTGACCAAATAATGTGCTCCATTATAAGCAATTTTTTTAGCGAGGGCAGGGAGGGCAATGTTATTAGAGTGCGCGCCAAGGGTCGCAAGTGCAATGTAGATATTACAACATTCATGCAAGACATTCTCTACAGACAAATAAAAAAAGTTTTCTTGTTCCATTTAAATATATGTCTTTCATAATAAATAATTATTTTTTTCAGCTAGTATACGCTAGAGCGATGTTTCCTTGCCAAGATACATTGTCTGTCAAATCTACATACACTGCTAACGCTAGAGCAACGTTTCCTTGCCAAGATACATTGTCTGTCAAATCTACATACACTGCTAACTCTAGAGCAATATTTCCTTGCCAAGATACATTATCTGTCAAATGTATATACACTGCTAATGCTAGAGCAATGTTTCCTTGCTAAGATACATTATCTGCGATGACATATTTTTATAATATATATAAAATCAATTTCGAAAAATGACATCTGATAAATTTTTATCACACGATATTTTATATGTATGGAATGAAACACAACTAATTAAATTATAATTATATCGAACTGGAACACTCGGATCGGATATTAGAGGAAAATTGACTTGTAAAATTTAACAAAAGCATTCGCTGTAAAAGAGTTAGAGACATATATGTGACATATGTAAATGTTGTTTATTAAACTAAATTTTAATTAAATTCAATGAAAAAAGATACGCCGACTTCGGTACCAATTAAATTGAAATAACCTGCGAGAGTTTTGAATTTCAAACTTTTTAATGGACGTGATAAACAACTGCGAATTTCCCGCGGAAAACAGTTAAATATGAACTTTATATGGACCTTAATAAAATCTCCATTTAAATTTTATTTGATTTAAATTAATGCTGAATAACTGCATTAATATGGCTCATATTTGTTCTATATATAAAACTTAATTAAGAATATAAGAAGAAATGCCGATATACATTTCGATTAAAAATCTCGAGCATATGAATACATGTCGTATATTCTTAATCGACGTGTATACTCGTACGTATGTTTCGTAGTATACAAAGTATATATACGTACTTCTTACAGTATCATTTCATCATCAAAATATTCGTATTTAATTTGGCTTAATAAGGATTTAATTAGCTAATATATTCAATTTAAATATTAATCTTATTGAAACCATATATGAAATTAATAAGTTGTACATTTTATTCAAATTTCATTAAATTTAAATAAAACTTTTATATGTTCTTAATATGTTGAATTCAAATAAGACCTTTATATGTTCTTAATAAGTTCTAAATCTAATTTAAATTTAATTAAATTCAAATAAGACCTTTATACGTTCTTAATGAGGCTTTTAAGGCACAGCGCGCGCGCGCACCTGGGGCTAGATCCTTGAATTTATTCGCAAGAAAAACGTATGCGGAAATTCTGCTCTTATAGAAAAGTTGCAAGTTGATTAACTAAAAACCATGCGATCAACTTGCAACTTTTCTGTAAGAGTAGAATTTGCGTATACCTTTCTCTTGCGAATAAATTCAAGAATCCAGCCCCTGTTGTAGCTTGCCGAAATTTTGCGGTTTCAATCAACAGGCAATGTTTTTCAAACGTTTTGTAATATGTGTTTAAAACTGATTTTCAAATATTTTTCAAACGTTTAAAAAACATTGTCTGCTAATTAGGATAATAATGGGATTAGAGAATATGGTATCAACAGAGAATGAGTTATAAGATAAAAAAAACGTTTATAAATTACAATTATTGTGTTTATATTGGTTTGCTTTAAATCCAGTGGTACAAAAAAAAGATAAGTAAACTTCTGATAAAATTAACGAAATGCGCAACACTTGCGCAGTAATCGAATACATAAAAACAAATATTAATCGCTAGCGACAAAAAAATTGATGCAGTTGCACAAAATATTAATCACCATAAAAACCAAGAATACAATTTGCTAGCTCAAAAGAATAAAAATAGAGACATTTTTTATATACTTAATCAAACTGAACCCTTATGGAAAAATACACTCAACTTTTGGTGTTAACCGTTAAAAAAACACCATAGAAAAACTCTTAAAGTTGGGTGTGATTTCGGACCAATTGAAGGTTAAGGAGGGTGGTTAGTAAAATCACTTTGATAAGAATTAGTTCAAATTTACGGAGAATATTCGTCTATGGGAATCTGTCGTCCATGCCAAAGTTGAAGACAATCGTCTGCATGGTTGTCGAGTAATTAATTATTGAAGTTATACTCTTATCTCTCTCTTATACACGGGCGACACAGCAGAAATCTTACCTAACCTGTAATGTAACTCTCGAATTAAATAATGTAATGTAACTCTCATATTAAAAATGATAAGAATTAAGTGAAAATAAGTGCAAATAATTCTTTACATATTTAGGAAGAACTTTCTCGAAGACTGAAATGATTCGTCTTTATAGTTATCAAGAAATTGTAAAAATAAAATAGGACCACATTTATTATTTCCACATTTCAATGTGGATAATAACGTATTTGGGTTTCAGTTGTACAAACAACTCTTTTTAAACCTTAAGAAACAGCAATTAAATGCATTCCACATATTTATTTGCTAAAATTCGTTTATTTCACGCAACGAAAATCTAACCTATTGCTTTTCCCCTGCCGCGCGCCCCTTCCCCGCACGAAGAGCGAACCAACTTCCTTAACCATCATTTGAAGGTTAATCTTCAATTGGCGGTCCGAAATCACACCCAACTTTAAGGGTTTTTCTTCGGATGATGGTTAACCTTCAAGTGATAGTTAACCTTCAATTAATGATTAATCCTTAAAAATGACGGTATAAACCCTAAAAATATGAACCCTCAAATGAAAGTAACAAATATGGCGTCCCAATGAGAATCTCTTAAGGAGGGTGGTTAGTCAAATCAATTTGATAAGAATTAGTTCAATGGAGAATATTCGTCTATGGGAATCTGTCGTCCATATATGCCAAAGTTGAAGATAATCGTCTGCATGGTTGTCGAGTAATTAATTATTGAAGTTACGGGCGACACAGCAAAAATGTTACCTAACCTGTAATGTAACTCTCGAAAGCATATTAAAAATGATAAGAATTTAGTGAAAATAGGTGCAAATAACTCTTTACATATTTAGGAAAAACTTTCTCGAAGACTGAAATAATTCGTCTTTATAGTTATCAAGAAATTGTAAAAATAAAACAGGACCAGATTTATTATTTCCACATTTCAATGTGGATAATAACGTATTTGGGTTTCAATTGTACAAACAACTCTTTTTAAACCTTAAGAAACAGCAATTAAATGCATTCCACATATTTATTTGCTAAAATTCGTTTATTTCACGCGACGAAAATCTAACCTATATGCTTTCCCCCTGCCGCGCCGCCTGCCTCGCACCGAGAACTAACCAACCTCCTTAAGGACTCCGCTCGCTGAACCAGACTCCTCGCCTCGATCCTCCCTCTCGGACGCTAGCTGCCGCAGCTCTCCCTTTCCTGGCGGTGAGCTCTCCCTGGTGATCCGACTCTCGCTCGGTTAGTCTCCAGAACACGCGCCGCAACGATCAATCCGTCAAGAAAGAAATAACGGACTCGACACGTTCGAAGAAACGCAAGCAAGTGCGGCTATGACACCTAACGAGTGAGGAAGGAGGCGGGGGCTCTTTGAGAGTGGCGACTCGCGCGTCGCGCCATCTAATGTGAAACAATCGGGCGTTGTAAAACGCGAAAAGAATTCGAGCGCAATATCTGAACAAATTATTTAATTTTTAATAAGTCCAATTATTAATATTTATTTTCATAATTGAACTTATTTTTTATTTTGATAAATGTAAATACAATATCTTATTGTATTAATATTTAATATTAATAATTTAATTAGTTGCTTAATTTAACTTCTTGTTTAATAAATGAGCGGATGTAGTATTACTGAAAATGTACCTATTATATAATATTTTAATTTTCAAAATTGTCAAATTACAAACAGGAATTTTGTTGTAACTTTTACAGTTATAAAGTAACTATTTAATGGAAATGGAAGCCTAAAAAAATTAATATTGTAACGCAATTATTATAATGCTCAAATTATAAAATATTTACATTATTCATGTCTGCCAATACAATATAATTTTTTATTCATATTGCATTCTATATAATGGCAATGTTATTATATATTTGACAGGCAAATCAAAATAGCTTTGAATCGATATCGAAATAATGAAATATCGATGTCTTAACAGAAAATACATAATTTGCCTGTTTTTCGACACATATATATTTAAAATGATTAAAAACCCACATAGCATGCATATCAAAAAGATGTCCAGAAGATATCCCGAAGATATCCTATCTCCTAAATATATCTTCGGGATATCTTCTGAACGTCTTTTTGATATGCATGCTATGTGGGAAGCCAATGACCTACATAACTAAAACTGAAATTATAAAATATATGTACGATGTAGACAGTATAAAATAATTAACATAATTAAACATGCAGATTTGTGGTTGATAATGACAAAATTCAATAATAAACCTATAACCTAACAGACTACAACGCAAGACTAACATAACTCGCAGATTTATTAAAATCTTATGAATCACAATTTTTGATTAAATATGAATATATGATGGGTCAATGGGAACACTTTCAATTAAATAAAAATTTAATTTGGGTGTTAATTAAAATTTTATTTGTTTCAAATACAAATAAAATTTGAACTCAGGATGGTTAGATGCTTATTAAATATTAATATGATCCATATATGTGCCTGGACAAGTTAAATCCAATAGCAAGATCTTATATAAATTTAATTTCGATCCATATTTGGAACATATTTAAATTTAATTACTTTTATATTCAATATTTGGTTTTTATTTGAGTTTAATTTTGTTCATATAAATGACTAATATAAACCATATTTAAAACATATTTAACTCTTTTCCGCGGGTTTATCCACATCCCCCAATCCATTTTTTAATAAATGCTTGTTTTTATTAAATAATGTTTCAAAACAGAGTTTGCGTATACAAATACACGCAGATCTGTGTAGATCTATCAGATAGGTTTGCATGCGCGCTCGCGTAGTTGTTCGTAAATAATGTTAATCGCCATAATGCATATGGAATAGGAACTGTTATATGTAAATAAACGCATAATTAACTGCTATATATTATTGTTAAATTATAGTATTCACTGTCGGACATGAAAGCTTTTGCCATTATTTGTGTAACGAATAAATTAATATAAATTATGAGTAAAATATCGCTTTATCAGATGTTATTTTACAAATAAAATTGTCTGTCCGTAATGTAAGTTACATATATTTCGTTATAATAACTCGTACAAGATTCTTGCCAAACACATAATAAAAGAGATATATTATAAGACAAAAACAATTATTAGTAATATTTTCAAAAATTTTTTATTTTTTTTACAGTCACGCAATCCCGACATTTATCAAAATTAGT
This sequence comes from Temnothorax nylanderi, assembly GCF_030848795.1. Classification (NCBI taxonomy): domain Eukaryota; kingdom Metazoa; phylum Arthropoda; class Insecta; order Hymenoptera; family Formicidae; genus Temnothorax; species Temnothorax nylanderi. Next base: position 34,689 of record NW_027249662.1, on the reverse strand, counting down.
ATTAAATCACCAAATTATCTTATTACAATCTTTTAAACCGTTTAATCACGCAGATAAAGATATTATTGCATCGTTAAAATATTTATGCGACATTTTGTAGCGCGTTGTACATCGTCGTAATAATCATAGCATGAACAATGTCTGTCGCAATCGCATTCATAGTCACGTCATATTTATTTTTATTAAAATCTAATTCGAGATGTGTGTAAGTATTTTTTTCTGATTTCTATTGTCTATAAGAAAAAAAAGTTTCATTTTCATGTTATTTTAAATTTAAAAATTCGCTTATTTTTGTATAGATTTTAGAATAATTTAATAATAATTTAACAACATTAGAACAAAATATTCAGGTTCTTATTTTAATTTTGTTAACAGTATATTTATAGTTAAATGACTGTTGAGCTGTATTTCGTATTCTCTCTCTCTCTCTCTCTCTCTCTCTCTCTCTCTCTCTCTCTCTCTCTCTCTCTCTCTCTCTCTCTCTCTCTCTCTCTCTCTCTCTCTCTCTCTCTCTCTCTCTCTCTCTCTGTATGTGTACTTGTGCGAGTGTAGCCTCGAGCACAATAGCACACTAAATTAACAAATAATGAATCTATGTACTTGCGCGAGTATAGCCTCAAGCACACTAGCATAGCAAATTAACAAATAATAAAAGACAAGTTCGAGATTAAATACTTGTTAAATTCCTTTATAGTTCATCCATTTTAGGGTAGCGGATTCACGAAGTTTTATATTCATTTTTAATATAATCATAATAATGTCGATACGATATATTTGATTTTTCTGACATTTTTCATAAATCCGTTACTTCATTGAGAATTTTTTAATCGCATTTTAATTAAATATCTATTAAAACTGTATACTATATATACATAATTATACATTTTTTAAATCTTTACATATACATATAAAAATAAACTTTTATAAAGTTTTAAATTAATTTTTTTCTCTAATTATTATTAAATTTAAATTTTCGGAATAAAACGATTTGAATAAACGAAAGGGGAGAAACGACTAATTTGACTCAAATATTAATACTTACCGGAGTTACTCCGCCCCCGCGCCAGTTAGTTATTACCTGATACCTCTTTTGCTTTCCTCCATTGCTCTCGGGTTTTTATAGTTTTTTCTTTGCCTCTGACAGAATATCCAAACTCCTTCACTTCACTTATACTCGCATCACGATGCGCAACAGCGGAATTGTAGTAGGACTGATCTGTTAAACATACAATATTCAAATAAAAATAATGTTCAAAATAAATATATCGAAAAATAATTTTTGCACGCAAATATCTTGTTCCTAACTTCGACAAATTTTTCAGAAAAGAATAACGTCTTGATAAAAATGTTTTCTCAGATATCAATTTATATAAAATTTGGTAAGAAAAAATCCAATAATATAATTTAAATTATTATAAATCTTAAATATTTAAAAATATTTCATAGGTATATTTGTTAATATTAAATATGTTGTAAAATATTTTACTAAATATTTTTAAAACATTAAAATACAATCTAAAATATTTTATATTTATTAAACAATATACTACGTGCAATACATTATTGTATTATACAGTGATCTAAAATGTACTATTGTGCAAATAAACAACTATTTTCATCAATAACAAATAATAAAATAAGTTACGAAATGTTATTTTCAGCGATTCGCTGTCACATCTGGCTATCTTTCTGGCCTTCTCCTCCGCTCTTCTCTTTCTATTGCTATTTCTTCGTGGCATTTAGGCAAAATTTGTTCGCAATAAATTGTCGCTCAAAATTAAGCGCGATTATAAATTACTGGACTACAACGATCGTGCGGCTATGTCATACTTCGTGTGACTCCCGATATTAATCACAACGCATACTTAATCGTGTCGCGATAGCAGAAAAATTATAGGTGCGTATGAAATTACGGCACGTTCGATATTTCACAAATAAAATGCAAATGCAAATGAAATGCATTTCTATGGGTGCATTCCGTTTCACGCATGATCCGCATGATGCATCATTTAGCCTTGTTTAACATTCGGCGAACAATAAACGGAATGCACCCATATTCTATTTGTACATTTCTATTTTATATCATAAAAAGGTAAAAATAGTGATTACAGACAAGTCGAGATAGTTTTTTTTCTTAAATGCGTTTTATTTTATAAGTAAAATTTATGAGTAAAAAATTGATATTATTATAAGATATTATTACATTAATAAAAAAGTTTTAAACATGTATTTTTATATAACAATGTTATAAAAATTAGTTTGTAATAAATTACAATAAAATAAATGTACAATTTAATAATTATTATAGACCTATTTTATTATTAATGCCTTAAAACACAATAAAAATGTGTTTTTTTTGCAAGATTAATGAAGTAGTTCCCCTCGCCCGACACAGTTCAAATTACCTGACAAAAATCTTATACTTTCGAAAATTTTGCTGTAACATTAAACTTACTATAAATAAACGAAATTGGTTAGGAACACGTTGTAATAAACATTTGGCATTATAACTCAGCGTAAACAAAGTTCAGCTATCTTTAAGGTAGTTCTCCGGTCCTTGTACTAGAGAAAATCGATTTTCTCTAGATTTTCTTGAAACTGTGAATATACGTTAATTTAGATGTGCTTTATGCGTGGTATAAACTTCAGTACCTCTTGCGGTATAAAAAGTCAAGATACTGAGCCTCCAAAGTTTCAATTTTTACCAAAATTTAGTAAAAGTTGAAACTTTGAGGCTCAGTATCTTGATTTTTTATACCGCAAGAGGTACTGAAGTTTATACCACGCATAAAGCACATCTAAATTAACGTATATTCACAGTTTCAAGAAAATCTAGAGAAAATCGATTTTCTCTAGTACAAGGACCGGAGAACTACCTTAAAGATAGCTGAACTTTGTTTACGCTGAGTTATAATGCCAAATGTTTATTACAACGTGTTCCTAACCAATTTCGTTTATTTATAGTAAGTTTAATGTCACAGCAAAATTTTCGAAGGTATAAGATTTTTGTCAGGTAATTTGAACTGTGTCGGGCGAGGGGAACTACTTCATTAATCTTGCAAAAAAAAACACATTTTTATTGTGTTTTAAGGCATTAATAATAAAATAGTCTATAATAATTATTAAATTGTACATTTATTTTATTGTAATTTATTACAAACTAATTTTTATAACATTGTTATATAAAAATACATGTTTAAAACTTTTTTTATTAATGTAATAATATCTTATAACAATATAAATTTTTTACTCATAAATTTTACTTATAAAATAAAACGCATTTAAGAAAAAAAAACCATCTCGACTTGTCTGTAATCACTATTTTTACCTTTTTATGGCATAAAATAGAAATGTACAAACAGAATATGGGTGCATTCCGTTTGTTGTTCGCCGAATGTTAAACAAGGCCAAATGATGCATCATGCGCATCATGCGTGAAACGGAATGCACCCATAGAAATGCATTTCATTTGCATTTGCATTTTATTTGTGAAATATCGAACGTGCCGTAATTTCATACGCACCTATAATTTTTCTGCTATCGCGACACGATTAAAGGATAGAGTTATCCGACACCGAAAGATAGAGTTATCCGACGGTGAAGAAATTAGAGTGGTTTAAAATACCTGAACTTCCTCATTTATACCTTTTATTACGATTATTATTTATTATTTTACTATATGCTTACATCTTTTATTACAATTATTATTTATTATTTTACGTTTTAACGAATAAACGTATTAAATATTCTAGCCATCGACATATAGTATGGACTGCGCGATCCCTATATGAAAGCCTTCAAAAAGTGTCCGGTAGAGTTGACCTCTACCTCGTTCCCTCTTTGTCTGTACGCACTGGATAGAAAAAGACAGCTTGACCCCTACCAGTCGCTATCTCTTTTCTTCCACCGTTTGAGTCGCCGGTCATATTTTTCTATACCTGTGCGCAGTCCATACTATATATCGATGATTCTAGCTATAGATACTCGGCGCGGTACTCACAGCATTTAAAAATATTATATTTTTACAATTGCCTTGCGTGATACATCTTCAGCCGAACAAGTTTTACAAAAAAAAAACAACACATTTTAACAGATAATGAAGATACGATTAGTGTTTAAATAAGCTTTAAATAAAAAAAAGCGCAATATGTACGACCACCGAATCAAGAGATACATAGTATAGTGTCTCGCGCTAAGTACATTGTTAGAAATTTGTGTTAAATATAACATAAATCACATGTCCCAAACAGTCCACTCAAATTTTTGTGTTAATTTAAAATAATATGGATGTGTTAAATGGGTAACACCGATACTATGTTAAAATATTTCAACAGAAAGGAAATGTAAATGTGTATGTACAATTAATATAACTTTTATATTGAAGTTAAAATTATAACATAAAATCAACACTCTTTTTCTGTAAATTTTAACACATTTAATAAATACGTTCAAATTGTGTTACTTTAACATATTTTTTAAATTATTTTAATAATTTTACATTTTTAATTTGTAAAGTTCAATTAACATAGCAGGCATGTGTTAAATCAACACATGTATGTGTTGATTATTTTACACAAAAATTTTAACAAGGACCCTTTTTAACAAAACTACAAAAATTTTCCAACAGTGATATACGCGCAGCGCAAGACCGCCTCGTGTATTCTTACGCGATAGTTAAATTTGTAATAAATGATAAATGTGAAGTTAATATAGGTTGTACATACCAATTAAATTAGTCGCGACACCATCTGTTCCGGAGTTGATCCGTCCAATGTCCACAATGCTTTGCAAATAAAACGTATTATTAAAACCCGTGATATATACACATAAGACACAATATATCTAGCATTTGCCTTTATGTAAAAAGTGGAAAATTCCTACTGGGATTATTGGGAACTGGGAATAGAGGCGCACGTTACGTGCGGCACGTATACGGCGACGGAGTGGCGTGCACGTGGAAATGGCGCGATAGTGTCCGCCTGGGGGGTTAGTTAGGGGCCCCAAGTCGGCAAATTCTTTTGTGCCCCTCCGTTTCCTTTTGTTCGCGTGCAAACGAGAAAGGACAAAGGAGCACCTTTTTTCTACCTGCGCCTCTACCCCCTTCCCCAACACTCGGTCTACGATTCTAAGAGCATTGCGAGCGCAAAATGAAACGTACCCTATGACTATGGGTGCACGATGCGTTTTTGCCTGCTGAATTGCTATATAGCTAGATTTACGTTGAGGGCAGCTGGAAATGCTGCTGGCCGTATTGCTAGCTTGGCTTCAGAATTTCAAATAATGCGATAATTTTCGTGCTAGTTGAACAGCTGAAAGTAGCGCGCATATATTCTTTAATTTTAAACATATTTATTAATGTAATTTGGCGTACGTACAAGCATAATTTCTCTTTATAGACCTCTATCAGAATTGAAATAGCTTCCTTCGTCCATTTTTCTTTCCATTACTTTTGCAACACGTGGTGGACCGGTGGACGTTACATGTTTCCCCCCAGTTAAACCCTTAAGCAACTAAACGACGCGACGTGTGAAAAATAATTTTGCTCACGCGATCTAAGGCTGCGTCCTAATTGGCTCTCACAATGAGCAAACACAAAACCATGCAAGAAAAATAGCATTTTCTAATTTATCACTGAAATCTAGCCAAGCAGCATGACTAGCGGAATACTACACAATTTCCAGCTTATTGTTAGCAATCAGGAAGATCGTCAGCACAGGCGCGCGCAAGCATTCCAACAGACAAAATCGTACCGCGTGTCGTAGGTTGAAGATGGTGAAGATGTGAAAAACGTCCTTCTACCATGTGGTTAATTTTACACGCTAAAAATGACGCGCGGCCTCACATGTCCTCTTAACATTTCGCGTTTATGCGTTTTTTACATTTTAACAATAAATATGCTGTACGCTTGTTTTAAAGGTCGTTATTATGCGTTATAATGCAAGTTAAATATGCAAGATAAAATTGTAAATAGATATACACGATATTTGCAATATCTGAAAATGTAATCGTCTTTTTATCGATTTTTCACGGGATATACTTGAGGCCGATTGCATCTTGTGAAATACGCATATTCTAATAGATCGTCAATGTACGAACGCAAAATCTATATTTACACGACAATTAGAAATCGGAATATTATAAGGAATAAATGCAGGGTTAACATAGATTTTACTTACCAATTAAACGAATTGCAACGCCACTTGTCCTAGAATTGATCCATCTTGTGTCCACCAAAATTTTTTTATTTATTTTACTTTACTTACAATAATACTTTTTTAACTTATATCGATGCAACACTAGTAATCGACTATGCGTCGTAAGTATAGCGTACTAAAATCTTTGAACTTGACCCGTCGAAGGACTGCTGAGAAGTGCTGCCGTATGCCGAGAGTCCTCTCCTTTTATAGGGTCTCCAAAAAGGTTCTATAGATTTTTCTGGAAAATTCTGGTTGGTTCTACAGATGACTCGTCCTAAGGGTACCTCAGGTAGGTACATAGACGATGGTCACAACATTTTATGTTCCCAACTATAATATTAACTTTTTACAAATTATATAAACTTTTAGACGAAAACTAAGACATTTCAAAGTTTCTTCAAAGTTTTTATTTTTATTGCTTTAAGCATTAGTTGCTTAAATTGTTTTAGAAACGCAGCAGAAGTATGAGAATTTTTCTAATTAAAACAGAAAAAACATGAATTAATTGCTTGCCAATTAACATTGACATTATAAACTTACCAAATTATAAAGTTTTTAGTCATTTAATTTATAATTAAAATATCGTGAGTAATGCGCTGCAATTACAAGACTCTTTTCTAAATGCGAAGCTGAAAATTATAAGTTATTTAATGGCCAAATTTAGGGATATAAGATTTATTTAAATCAGAGTATTATGGAATTAATTATTGTTAAATTTTGCCATTAAATATATAAATTATTTAATGGCAAAATTTAGAAATTATTAATTCCATAATACTATTTAAATAATTCTTATATCACGCTTTAAATGTATAATTTCCCTGAACATAATTTAATCTAAAACAATCACATTTCAAATGAATGTACAGAATAAGAGTGTAAAAAGAACAGAAAATAATCGATGTAAAATTATTTTATATAGTGTTAAAAGTTTCTTGAATGTAAAAGTTCAATGCTAGCCTTGACATATGTTTTTTCGTCGAATGAATAGTTTGATAAAAAGTACAATACACTCAGTCGAGAAACATGAGAACAATTAATAGCTTGGCTAGTTTACTTAATTAATTAATTAACTATTCGCCATATTATAAAGTGGAATGTCTTAGTTTTCGTCTAAAAGTTTATAATTTGAAAAAAATTATATGGTCTATTTCGCGAATCGATTTTTCACTTGACATTATTTTATTCAACGTAAATGCCAGATAGATATATTAAAGTATTTAAATGTAAAGTTTCCGTACAATTATTAATTCTTCGAGAATATTTGAATTATAGAATAAATCTTATATTGCGTTATTATTTTTTTAACTGTCCGACTTCAACTTGCGAATTAATTTAAAATTCGACTTTGAAAGTAAGAAACACCGTCAAATCGAATTCACGGAATGCAGTGCATATTGCAAGTATAATTTTTAATTATAAAGTAGATAATATGTTTGTAGATTTAAAATTATTTTATAAGACGTTAAATATTTTTATTATTATTATTAGTGATCATGAGAATACGAGGTCGGCCTGGCGTTCATTTCTTCGTCGAATTGTTTATTAAACTATTAAAGAATTGTTTATTAAAGAATACATTGCTCTTGGAGTACTCGAGTCAACAGCAATATATTATATACTTTTCTGTTTATAGTTCACTGGAACATAATCAGTTGAAGTGGACAATTAGCGATTTGGCTAGTCCACGCAATTAATTATTCATAACCATATTGAGATGATAACTTTTTAGCGAAACGATTTTTTTATGTTATTTCTTTAACCTGGGAACAAGAGCCTATATAATTGTTTTTTTTTCTTTTCTTTAAATAAATTATCACCTGGAGTGATTTTTACACCTCAATTAAAAGCTATTGTTATTAATTACTGAAACATAATCAGTTTAAATGGACAATTAGCGATTTGACTAGTCTACGCAATTAATTATTTATAACGATATTGAGATAGCTTTTTAGCGACACGATTTTTTTATGTTATTTTTTTAACCCACGAACAAGAGCCTAATTGTTTGTTTGTTTTTTTTTATAAATGATCACTTAGAGTGATTTTTACACCTCAATTAAAAGTTATTGTTATTAATTACATATCGCATATTTTTGATTGTTCTACAATTTATTAGTATTTGAGGACAATATGTGTATTATAGATTTATTCAATATTTTCTGAAAAAAGCAAGGAAACCAAAAAAATAATTAAAAAACAAAAAAAGCACAATAATGACAGTATTTCTAAAAAAAATTAAGATATCAATTAATAAAACGTTTTTATATTGCAGATTTGTTATGGGATTGCATATTTAAAGGTTCGTAAAAAAATGGTTATTATAAAAAAGAAAATATAATATTTTATTTTATAGCAATTTAAAATGAGGCTAATCACTATTATATAAAAATATAAAATATTAATTATTTACAGTAATTTTTTCTATTTTACTGTAAAAAATATGTTTAAGTTAATAATATAAATATTACTAAAGAATTTTGTAACTTGTAATGGCAACTAATAACATTTTTTATTTATAATATATGGCAATAAAATAATTTAAATTCGACTTACATAATGACAATAAGATAACTTAAATTGCAGGTTAAATTAACCCTTAGCCCGTATACCTGGGTCGTTTTCGTCCGGGCGAAAATCAAATGTAGTTGTAACTTTTGAAAACGGGTAGAGAGACTTTAATACAAATTATGTGAAAAAATTATTGTTTAAAAATTATTGTTTATAATTTTATGATTGATACTTCAAATTGAAGGTTTGAATTACCTCCATGAATTTTTTCAGATTTTTTGTAACACTTTAACACTAAAAAAAAAACGTCAGGACGAAAACGACCCAGGTTGGCGGCGTAAAGGTGCCAAAAAAACGTATGCGGGCTAAGGGTTAAGAAAATATTTCTCTATCGCACAATTGTAAACCTATTGTTTGTTGTGCCGCGTCTTGAATCGGATCTCAGGGCCGGCACCGGCCGGGTTCTTGAGATCCGCCGATTAGGAGAGAGAGAGAACTCTGGCGATATTGAGCTTGCAGTCGAGTTTAATAAAGAGTTACTTTTATTGACACACTTGTGATTTTCACTACCCTGACTTGCGGGTTACAAATATTAACGATACGTTGACTCGCGGTACGCGCTCGGTTCTTAGACTGCCCGCCGTTCCTTGGAAGCGCGGGCTTTTTATCGCCTCGGTATAGCTGACTTAGCAGTCAGCGGTTTTGACTTCTCGATCAAAGTCCTAGCGGGCTGGTGATGTCCAGAATGACCATATATGGTCATTACCGCGTCGCGTGCTGGCTTTCGCGTCATCGGTCCTCGTCGCTAGGGTCGGATTACCAAGTAATCCGGCCCTCGGTGTTGCCAGGTGCCTTAATTGATCTCGACTACGTTGTGCGCTCACAACATGTTTTACAAATAATAATATCTGAAATTTTATCAATTATTAATTTTATTAATAGTTTATTTATTTAAATGTTACAATATATTTCTTAGAGGTAATGATACGCTGCTTGGAAATAAATAGACGTTATAATGCAATTCCTACAGGTAATAAATGAAAGGAAATCGAAGATAATCAACTGCTTAATCAGTATTAAAACAGCATCAGAAATTCTTCCTGGGGTAGAATATCTAACAGCAACCAACCTTACACTTTTATTTAGGTTTGTAATATATTTCTGAATAAATATAGAAATTCAGAATTAAGAGTAATATTATAAAATATGTATTGGTATAATGTTCTCAAGTTCATGCAGCTTCTTATATTTTTACATCTTAAATTCATTTTATATCAAATTTGAAAGGATGATAGATGCTGCTGTATCAATTCCTTCTTTAATAATCTTTTCAGGGCAGAAGTTGAGAGTAGCATATGTGTAAATGAATACAATTCATCCATAGTAAAGCAATTTAAAGAAACTATTTTACAAAATATAAAAAAGCGATTTCCAATTCATGAAACTCGTGTTTACGGTGCACTTCTGGATCCAACTCTTCAAAATGTTAGAGGTGTTGCAGAGTATCTCACAGACAAATAACAATCTCCTGAGGAATTTTTAATATATAGTTGTAGGCAATGGTTATTTTAGAAAAATAGCTTTTGACTAGATAAATGCTGTCTGGTCAAATAGCTTTCGCCCATTTATTTTTGCTATTTTCTTAGTCGAATGCTATTTTCCTAGGCAAATGGTATTCAGCGAAATATGCATTGATATATTTCAAGCAAGTACACATGTATAGGCGGGGAAAACCCTTCCTCCGCATAAGAAACTAATTTAACTCCAAATCTATTTTTAAAAACGGTAAATATTTATTATTATAGGGAGCCACCCCTAATTTCTATAATTTTGAAATATGTTGTTAAGGTCATCACTTTGAGTAATGTTGTGAAGGTTTTAGTTGAGGATCGTTATTAAAAAGTTAGGTAATTCTTTAGAAAAACTTACATAGATCCTCATCTCCATGTTGATAAAATAATGCTCATTCGACACGTTTTTGTACGAAACAAAAGAATGTTGTGTGGGTGAAAAAGTGTATGCGTGGATCCAGTTGGTTCCGCCCCCCTGCGGGGGGCTGCACTACCGTTAAACTAGACGCATAGTGTACCTTGCAAAGTACATGCGTTGACTTTCCACGCGTGGAAAGTTGTAAACCCATGTGGCACCTCGTCCCGCGTGGAAAGTGTATGCGTGGAGACTGTAGGTTTTGCCCCTTCGTAGGGAGGAAATAATTTCCCGAAGTTGGGACCACGCGCACTTTATTGCTCACATCGAAAACTTATGTGTAAAATTTTAGGTCGATCGGGAGCAGGGGTCATTCGGAAATACATCCAAAAAGCTAACCAAATCCAACCCAATTGTTGAGAAAGATTTTTACAAAGATTTTTACCAAAAGAGCCGCAAAAAATATCAAAATTCGGAAAAGGCCCTATTTTGAATAATTAACTACAATTTATTTCCATTTTCCTAAAAAGCGTTCAGGCAAATGCTATTTGCCTAGGAAAATAGCATTTTAACACAAATAAACGGGCGAAAGCCATTTGACCAGACAGATAGCATTTACCTATAGTCAAAAGCTATTTTCCTGAAATAACTATTTGCCTACTACATATATATGATCCACAAAATGGTTCTCCTGAATATTAGAAATAAGAAGGTTAGATTATTTTTATATTTTAGTTATTAACGTTAGCGACGTTTTAGATCATATTTTAACAAATATTTTTATTCTAGTAAAAATTATTGTCCGATCGAGTGACATTGTTTTTATATAAAATAAGAAATATAATTAGATATATTTTTTAATAATATATCCACATTTCCATTTGATTATATGCTATATAAAAATTAATTTATACTTTTATTACAGTTTTTATAAACTATATATCTAAGCAATATCTAATGTAGGTAATTTACAATATCTAGATTTAAAAAATCTAGGCTTAATTTTGTAATTAAGCCTATATATAAGTTTTACATAGTGTGTATTTGCAACAGCTTCTATATTAATCACCAAATATAAGATTATTATTTTTATGATATATATAAGTTAGATTTCCATGTTTAGTTTTACTTTCTTACAATAGGCATCTAATAAAGAAGCGAATTATTCTAATAAGACGTGTCAGCTTCTTGGAGTTAAAAAATTACGATTGGAGTTGGCTGCGAAACATACATACATTATTCCTCTTGAAGATCCTATTCTTGTCGAAACTAAAAAGTATTTACATATATCAAAATCTATCGAAGATGAAGATCCTCTATAATGGTGGAATAAAATGGTGGAAGTTGTCGCTGCCGAATTTGTACAAATTGGTATGCTGCATTTATGTCATACCGATTACAAGTTCAGCATCCGAACATGCGTTTTCTTTTACAGATTTACTTATCACAGCAAAACGTTCTGCGTTAAAACCATCAAAAGCTAATAAAATATTATTTATTCACGATAATTTCAAATTATTAAAAGATATATATTTGAAGTCAGTAAAACAACGCC
>NW_027249662.1:0-17500 GCF_030848795.1 Temnothorax nylanderi | reverse complement strand
ATTTCTCTGTTTATGTATATGTGCATGCGTGCGTGCGTCGTGTACATGCACATGTATATAAGAATACACATATACACGCACACACGTGGCGTCTCCCGCGACTGCTCTTTTAAAATATGCAATTAATAAATTATAGCGTAAATAAAAGAGTATTTTTCATTATAAAATTTGTCTTTAATTCACTTCTTTTTCATTAATGTTCTACTTCCATTTCTAAAAAAGGCATGTTAAATCAATATTCGAATTTATCGAAATTTATTAATTGTTGTCGCTTTTCCGCGATGCCGATTGGTTCTCAGGCTACGCTTACTTCGTGAGCGGCTGTCATTGTATATTTTGACAGTTATGTGTATGAAAGAGTTAATAGTACACGGAGAAAAAGTTACGGTTACTACAACAGAATAATAATGTTAATTTTCGCCCATCCATACAAAAGGGTTATGGAAACCATAGTACTCTGGAAGTGACCTATTGGTTGCCCTAACCTTAGTGAGGGTAGCTACTATATGGATGTTGCAACCATAATATATGGATGTTACAACCATAATGATTATGTGTAGGTACTAATGCTAAATATAAAAAAATTATTTATTTCGAAATTTTATTACTATTTTTTAACTAAATTTGTTTCTTAAGATGCAGTCTATGATTATAAATATTTTCTCGTATTTGAAAAAATACATTTACCTTGGTGGGATTCGAACTCGGGACCTCTGGATCGTGAGCCAACTGCCTTACGTGGTAGACTACTTCTTAATTTAATGTAAGTGTTATATATAGTCTACATATGTCATAATCAGCGCAAATATATAATTTTTCAAAAATCATCTTAAGAAACAAATTAAGTTTAAAAAGAGTAATAAAATTTTGAATTGGATATATGATATAATATTTCTTAATGTCGGGTGAATGTCAGAAACCAGTGTCGGCTTATTACGAAATTTTGTGTTCGTAAATATATTTATGAAAAAAGTATATTTATAAAGTTAAAACATCCTTATCAAATCCTTATCAAATCCATTTTATTCTATGCAGAAATTCTTTTGCGCGCGCAATGGAATTAAACTCTCAATCAGAGATTCAGTGCAGCTATATCTTATGGATCTCTCAACCATAATATTTGTGCTGCAGACCACATAAGAGAGATAGCAATAATCCTTTGGTTGAGGCAACCATATACGAGGGTATTGTAACCGAATGTCACGTATCGTAAGAACTACGGTTATGAAAACTGTATAAATGAGCATATCTTAACAGCTACATTCAATGTAATATCAATTTAACTTGAATTCATACATTTCTTTTTCAATCATAGAGAATGTTGTTGTAACAACCGTAGCAATTTTCTCCGTGATATAATAGTAATAGTATAATATTAAAACTAAATAGCGCGCGCAAAGCGCGCGTCTGTAATGCCTAATATAATAATAATAAGAATAAATTGTAGTAAGTAATCAAGTATTTGTATGTATTTTCAATCATATTTGTTATTAGATAATATTTCCTAATAGTGTGTCAATTGTATTAATATTTTATAATTAATATTATTTTAAATTTTTAGAAGTTTTTAATTTTGTACTTTATACTTATTATTATATGTATATTACATTTTTATTACCAAATAAACCTGTCTTATGTACCAATTAATTTTTAAGACTTTTTGTTTATTATTATTTAAACTTTTTAAACCTGTTTTTGGTTAAATTTATTTTTGTATAAGTTTTTGTTTTTAAATTTTTTTTTATTATTTTAAACTTTTTAAACCTGTTTTTGTTGGTAAAGTTTTTGTTTTTAAATTTTTTTAAATTATTATTTTAAACTTTTTAAACTTGTTTTTAGTTAAATTTATTTTTGTATAAATTTTTGTTTTAAAATTTTTTTTGTATGTTTTTGTTTTTACATTTTATTTTAAATTTTAGTTATTAAATTTATTTTTTTTATAAGTTTGTTTTTATTTATTAATTTTTATTTTCTGCATTTAATTTAATCTAGTTTGGGCAGCAGTCGGGAGTCTTTTTTTTTTTTAAACAATTTTTTATTTAATTTTTTTTAATTTTTATTTTCTGCATTTAATTTAACCTAGTTTAGGCAGCAGTCCGGAGTCTTTTTTTTTAACAATTTTTTTATTGTTTAATTTTTTATGGATATTCTGGATCCAGTGGTGGATTCTCAAATCTAGCACTTTTAGGCTCATATTTCATTTGATAAAAAATGTTTTACCATCTGTATGTTTTATATCGTTATCTATATCTACGCATTACCTGTAATATAAAAAATTGTGTAAATATGATTATGTAAATACAGTAATCAAATATTAAGCAAATTGAAAAAATGTACGAACTGATGGGTGGGCTCAACGTGAAAGCAGCCGTAGTCTGGCCGGCCTCACGTTCGAATCTCCGTCATGTCACAAATGCCTTGCAAAAAATACAGATCTTGAGATCTTTCATCTTTCTTGAGCTGTTACAATTGTTACTGTTACAATTCTGTTACAATTGTTGCTTTCGCTCATCAATATTAATATTCCATAAAACATTTGGTAAATCAAATTCTCACGTAAAGTGCAATTGATTATCCCAAGCACAGACAATGTTTTTTAAATGTTTTTTAAATATTTATTTTTCATTAATTATACATTGTACAATTCATTGTAAAAATTAATGTTTATTGAATATTTATTTTACATTGATTATTTATTTTAAATAGTGATTTAGAGAAAATATTTATTTGACGTTTATTTAATATTTTTTTTACATTAATATTTCATTTGCAATAATGATTTAAAAAAACATTTATTTAACATTTATTCGACATTAATTTAATATTTATTTTACATTAATTATTTATTTGCAATAATAATATGAAAAAAATATTTATTTAACATTTTTTAAATATTTATTTAATATTTACTTCAAATATTATTTTATATTAATCTTTTAATTGTAAGAGATGTTTCAATCGAATTTTTCTATTGTTTTGCTTTATAAATTATGTGCCGTTCCGTAAAAAATTTCCGCGTCATAGGACCCATAAGATTTTTTAACACTAAAGATATGTTGTAGACAAGTACTTACAGGTAAGAAGGAAGCGTCAGAGGATCGTCACTTGTCCATTTGATCATCAAAGTCAAGCAACGTGGGCGCGGTACTATACTCGGATGGGTGACCGGCTTGAGAGAGCAGTTTTTTCAGATGGACGCGCGGTTGTACGCACACCCAATATACAAAAGAAACAGTTAGGAAAGCGGTTTTTATCTTTTCCTAGATAAAGAAAAAGAACGTTCTTTAAACGTTTCTTTGTCAAAAAAGTTGTTAAAATAAACGTTCTTAAATATTTAAAAAATGTTTAATGTTGATAAAACATTTATTTAATGTTAAAAAAACATTTTTTAATGTTAACAAACATTTATTTAATATTCATTTTTATATATATAGAGATTAAAAACACATTTTTTAATGTTAAAAAAACATTTTTTACAATATTAAAATAGATATTTTTTTAATAAGAAAAAAGGATCTATCCCATTAATTTAAACGTTTTTTAAATATTTTTTTTATTACTAAAAATGTTTTTAAAAACGTTTAAAAAATATTTTTTTGCTACTTGGGTCGGCGAACCTCGCGACGCAATCCTTATCGTGACCGATACATAAGATAACAGTCGTCTTACGAGCAGCGCACCTATCCTATGCTAAATACCTGATAATGTTGGACGTTCTCGGATCTAGAGTAGGTTCGAAGTCAGCGTATACGACAAACGTTCCTTATTGTAGTTCTTGAAACTCAACCACTTGTCGTCGTCGCTCGGTAGTCGGATGGCGCAGTCGTTCTCCCGACTTTATTATGAACTTTACTAATTCAAATTCGCGAAATAAAATTCTAATTCGATAAAATATTTTCTTATATATTTTATTTAAAATTTAAAATTTTATTTAAAAATTATTTATATAGAACGCGGCGGTTCGTCAATATAATTCAGTAAATGATAATGAGCTCTTTGCCAGCTCGGTGCATGCGAAATGTGCGAGTATTTCCTTAAGCACAATTGCATAATAATAAATTAATAAACAATCAATAAATATATTAATAAACAAATAATACCAAGATTAAATATTTACCATAATCAGTTTTAGCCCATCAGTAGGGTAATATTGACAGTTCTGTATCGGGTGCTCCGAGGGGAGAGCGGGGCGGGGGGGACTCGACAGCGAGGGGGTCCTAGGGAAGGGAGGGATCAGGGTTTCGGCGTGCGCTCCGAGGGGAGAGCAGGACGGGGGGGAGACTTGAGGGCGAAAGGGTCCTAGGGAAGGGGGGGGAATCAGAGTTTCGGCGAGCGCGTCGGGACATGTTCTATAAACAAATGTCGTCTCGCCGCGCGTCGATGTTCGGCCGATAGTATTTATAAACAGATATCATTTCACACTTCAGATGCGAGCGAGCCCCTATGACAGACGGCTATAATTTATGACCTGCGACTAGCGTGACGCCAATGTCCTTTACTCTCGAAAAGGGCTGAAAGTAATAAAATCAAGCCCGTCTTCTCGTTCGCGTTCTCTCTCTCTCGCGCGCAGTCTCTCTCGCTCCCATCACCCGTTATCTCTCCTTCGCGCGCGTCTTCTCGTTCGCGTTCTCTCTCTCCCTCGCGGATGTTCTCTATCGCCTGCGTTCTTATGTTCGCCTTCTCTTTCTTTTATTCACGGATTCTCTCTCGCTCTCATCTTTTTCTCATGAAGTTATAATTAAATGTATAATACTTTATAGCAATACATAATTTTTTATATTTTAATAATTTTAATAAATTATTTTAATATCTGAAATTAAGGAGGAGGTAAGTGAAAGAATGAACATAAAACGCCGAAAAAGAAAATTGGCCTGGTAGTCTCTCGGAGACCCCCGCTGTGCACGTCTAGGGTTAACCGTCGCGATGTCCTCTTTACGCATGTTTTTTAGGACAATTTATCGGTTTTTTGGTGAACATGTGGGTCACAGGTTCACTGGGTCACGTTTTGCAGCACCGATCGGTTATGACGTCGCGCGTTATTTCTTTCTTTCCTTCTTTTCTTTCTCTTCCTCTCGAAAAGGACCGTCTTCTCGTTCGCGTTCTCTTTCTCTCCCTCGCGCGCATTTTCTCTTTCTTATTCACCCGCCCATTAATTGGACTACATGCCCTTCTCTAAAAACTAAGTTTTAAATATATTAAGTATGTATTGAAACATGCTATAAGAATTTTAATACTTCAAAAAATCAAAACCTTTTTTAAAATAAAGAAAACTAATAATGCAGCTTATATTTAAGTATCTGAAAAAATTCGTTAATCTACATAATTATGTATCGCAAATATTTTGATGAGTTGTAAATAATGTAAATATATTTTATTATATATAATTGAACTATCTAAGGAAGGGGAGAAGGAAGGGGAATAGATAATTATTATAATTATTTAATATTTTTTTTATTTCTAGAAAATTTATAACATAAAATTTAAAAAAATTTATAAGTGCAATTGTACACAAGTGGAGAATCTTTACCTGAAACACACAATGCAATAACACGATTAATATAAAGATTCAATATTTTTTTGAAAAGCGATTATCTTACCATTCTTCTTCTTCTTCTATGTCAAAAACTCATCCTTTATATCGAATAATCTACGAAACCCGTAGATATCCTCGTTGCCGGAAATTTGCCACAATATGTCCTGCAGTTCTCTGTTTGCGCGCCTTTCCGACCGCATCCACCGCCAATGCTCAATATTTATGAAACTCGGTATTATGTATTCCATACGCGGCTGTAAAATCAACATAAAAAATATTATTTTTTTAAAACACGCGCACGCACGCACAAAAGAAAAAAATAATACTCACGCAATCTCGGGGGATGCGGATCCGCACCCACCAGTCCTCCATGTGCACCTTGATCCTGACCAATCGCTGCACCCTTCGCGGCCGCATCCACTAAACAAAAGATATACATATTTAAAAAAAACTCTATATTATATGTCACTATACCTTGTCACACTTCCATACCATGATGTACCTTGGGAAAATTACTTCAATGTAGTCCATACTGCGTTCTGCAACCGTCGTTAAAATTCAGTCTCATCGAGTCCGCGAACGGCTGAAAACGCGTGTTCAGACGCTTCTTGAGATTTTTTTTTTTACACAAGTTTTGTTGTTTGTGTGACGTCTCCGCGCCTTCCAGCACTTGCAGCAGTAGTTCTTATTTAGACAGTTCTGGGCCGGGTGCTCCGAGGGGGGAGCGGGGCGGGGGGGGGGACTCGATGGCGAGGGGGTCTGCGGGGGGGGGGTCTGCGTTCCCATGCAGAGGGGTCCGAGGAGGGGGCTCGACGGCGAGGGGGTCTGCGGGGGGGGGGTCTGCGTTCCTAGTAGAGGGGTCCGAGGGGGAGGGGGGACTCGATGGCGAGGGGGGCAGGGGGAGGGGGTTTGTCAGGGCGGCCAGCGCGTCGGGGCACGTTCTATAAACATTTATAAACATTAATAAAACATTAAATAAACATTTATAAACATTTATAAACATTTATAAACATTGAATAAACATTTATAAACATTTATAAACTCGAGGGCGAGGGGGGCAGGGGAGGGGGGTTTTTCAGGGCGGCCAGCGCGTCGGGACACGTTTTGTAAACATTTATAAACATTTATAAACTCGATGGTGAGGGGGCAAGGGGGGGGGGCAGTGGGAAGACGAACATGTCTGAACATGTTTCGCGGTTGATGTCATGCGGAGAGCACATCAAATCCATCGAACGCAAGCGAGCGTGTCGGGACACGTATTATAAACATTTATCATATCGATGTTCGGCCGATAGTATTTATAAACATTTATAAATATTTATAAACATTTATAAAAACGTTTATAAACTCGATGGCGAGAGGGGCAGGGGAGGGGGGTTTGTCAGGGCGGCCAGCGAGCGTGTCGGGACATTATTATAAACGTTTATCATAATGGCGAGGAGTCCGCGTGACGTCACATGGCGCGCTCCCGCTCGCGTTGTCTTTCCCTCGCGCGCGGACTCTCTCTCGCTCCCGCGTTATTAATTTTTAGATAAAAAACGAAAAAAAGAAAATACCTTAATCTCGAAGAGGGGTGGCCCCATGGCCGCGGCCCGCCGTCACCCGTCTCAACACGGCCAATAAATTCGCGAACACCTCTTGCCGCGGCCGCTCGCGTCCGACGACCGGTTGAGCTCGCCCGCGTTCGATGGCCGCGTGGATGTTAGCGTGCAGTTGCGCGCGTCCGATGTTCACGGGGCGGTAAGCGTCCGGTTGAGCCCGCCGCCTGAGTTCGTTGTCCCAGATTAGTTCCATCCGCCCGATTCCGCGTAAGATGCGCGAAAGCGGATGGCGCGGGGGTTCGGGAGCAGCGGGCCTCTCCCCCTGAATCTCACTATCACTATCCTCTATATCTTCAAACTCGGGAGCATCGGGCACTCCCTCTTGGATATCACTTTGTTACGTCCAACCCCGGGATTAGGATAAGAAAATCCGGGAAGCAAAGGAAAGGCTAACCAGAAGGGTCGGGGTAAAGAAGGACGCAACTAGACGCTTAAGAAATTTGCTCGCAGGTACACGCTCTGAGGCGCGTGGCGCGAGCCGGACGTGCTTTCGATGGTTCGGGAAGGGTCAACGTCCGTAGAGACGATAGGACCCCTTCCGTGAGCGGTGCGACCGTAGGTCCTCTTTCGAGTCAGGGAATTCAATCCCTTTAACTCAGGATTGGACCTCGTGCGATTTCGAGAGGAAGGATGGAACTGAGAGTGAGGTCTTATTTAAAATAAAGGAACATTTAATTAAATTTTAGAAACAAATTAAACATTTATTACACAATAAAACAATACGTGTTGCTGAGATTGGTAGAGTGAACATTACAATAAAATAATGGTTGTACTGACATTGGTAGAGAATCAGGTATTGAGATAAGCCGGAGTGTATGTTATTTGAGTGTGATGGGTGTATAATTACCGCGGGTGTTACATTGATGCGGGGGTGATCGGGCAGGATCTTTGAAGGGGAAACCTATTCAATGCACCTCCTGCCCGCTATTATTACAATTCGTTTAGGATTGGAGTTACACGAATTTAACTGTGTGCGTGTGGGATGTATGTGAGTATTTAAATTAAACTAACACATAAAAGAAAAGTAAATAATTTTTATGCTATAAAGATGTTAATTGTTAATCGAGGGTAACTACTTCGGGATCGACTTCTTCCTCGAGATCGAGAGTCGAGGCGGTCGAGGAGGTCGGGGAAGCGGGAGGTTCTAGTAGACGGAGAGCTGGCTACATAAAAATGCAAGGTATAAGGTACATGAAATATTTATAGCTAGAGAGGTTCCATTAGCACTCCCGGACACTGAGTGACCAGTCTGCCTGCGCGCTTAGGAAGATTAAGGCGGGGGCGGACGGTCAAAAATGACAAATTTTACAAGGAAAAAAATGATAAAGCTCAGGGATAAAAATTATAGGAATGTTAAGTATTTGTTGCTACGAAACGCGGAAAATTATTGGCAGACGATTTCGTGGAAGAGAAAGCGCCGGCAGACTGCAACAAAGCGGCGTTAACTTTTGTGAAAAAAAAATGATAAGCTTCATGATTAAAAATTATTGGTAATAATTACTAAACTGTTAACGAAGCTATGTGCTAAATGGCAGACGAAAAAACTGAAGACAACATCGAGGCAGACTGTGATGAAGAGCGCGGTTTCGATCGCGCTTCTTAACGAGTTAGTTCCGTACGATGCGTTACTACGATATGTTATTTTGTTAATTATATTATGTCGACAATAAGATAACAATTTCTATATTATATATATATATAATAAATGCTAAAAGATATGTTTAACATTAGAATAATTTTTTTATTAACAAAGAATACTATAAAAAATTGTAGACTTATTCTATTTCGCTGTTTGCATCGGATTCATCGTACTGCATATCTTCTTCGCTTTCGCAATCGATAGCATCCTCAGATTCGATTTCGTTGATATCTGCTGAAAAACGACATTAAAAATTAAAAATGACTATTAACAAATATGAGATTGAAAGCGTGTGCAAAGATTTGTACCTTCAGACTGTTCTTGATCAATAACAACGTCTTTAACACTAGATGGTATCTGAGGTCCATCGAACCATCGGAACTGGTATTTGAAAGTTGATTATCACCCATCCGCAGTCTTCTGGTACCAAAAAAGTCGGAATTTTCTTGTGAGCGTGGCTCCATAATCTGGCGATATACATAGATCTTAAGAATTGCGGTCTTAATTCAGCTGCACAAGGAGGTATCGATGAAGCGTCAAAATTTTGTAGGTGACTTTTTTGGTACCAGAAGACTGCGGATGGGTGATAATCAACTCCAAATACCAGTTCCGATGGTTCGATGGACCTCAGATACCATCTAGTGTTAAAGACGTTGTTATTGATCAAGAACAGTCTGAAGGTACAAATCTTTGCACACGCTTTCAATCTCATATTTGTTAATAGTCATTTTTAATTTTTAATGTCGTTTTTCAGCAGATATCAACGAAATCGAATCTGAGGATGATATCGATTGCGAAAGCGAAGAAGATATGCGATGAATCCGATGCAAACAGCGAAATAGAATAAGTCTACAATTTTTTATAGTATTTTTTTCAACAAATTGATAGACGGCGATACGAGTCAGGCGCGGTACATGGTGCGCAAGTAAAGAAATTAATAGTTACAGAAGTAACGAATTACAATGTATATATATATATATATATATATATTTCAACTTAATAAACTGCGCGCCGATTATTTGTCGGACTTGAAACACAGCTAATGTTGGAAAATTAATACCCTTCCCTCCCCGGAATTAAATCTACACGATTTAATTATTTAAATTTGTTGACATTTTCACGAGTCTAATGATATATTTGAATAGTATTTTTTTGTTAATAAAAAAATTATTCTAATGTTAAACATATCTTTTAGCATTTATTATATATATATATATATATAATATAGAAATTGTTATCTTATTGTCGACATAATATAATTAACAAAATAACATATCGTAGTAACGCATCGTACGGAACTAACTCATTAAAAGCGCGATCGAAACCGCGCTCTTCATCACAGTCTGCCTCGATGTTGTCTTCAGTTTTTTCGTCTGCCATTTAGCACATAGCTTCGTTAACAGTTTAATAATTATTACCAATAATTTTTAATCATGAAGCTTATCATTTTTTTTTCACAAAAGTTAACGCCGCTTTGTTGCAGTCTGCCGGCGCTTTCTCTTCCACGAAATCGTCTGCCAATAATTTTCCGCGTTTCGTAGCAACAAATACTTAACATTCCTATAATTTTTATCCCTGAGCTTTATCATTTTTTTCCTTGTAAAATTTGTCATTTTTGACCGTCCGCCCCCGCCTTAATCTTCCTAAGCGCGCAGGCAGACTGGTCACTCAGTGTCCGGGAGTGCTAATAGAACCTCTCTAGCTATAAATATTTCATGTACCTTATACCTTGCATTTTTATGTAGCCAGCTCTTAGACTATAGTAAGGGGGCGGGATCGGGATTGACGGGGACCACGCGAAAAGGGGCCACGCGACAAACAGGGCGAGAAGATGCGACGAAAGGGCGAGAAGGCAGGACGACAGGGCGAGAAAGGGGGACAACGGGGCGATTCTGTTGTGAAGAACAGGGTTCCTCTGTAAAAGCTGGCGGAGGGGGTGGAGTCGCGAGTCGCGGAGGACCTGCGTTGACTGATTCCTGAGGGAAGTCAAGCTCCCTTCGCGCCCGCTTGTTCTGACGATTTCTTTCGTGTCTCGCGGCGTTTTTCGACCTCTTGTGGGTGGGACAGCCCGAATCCACTACAAGTTAGCGGATTGTTAAACATTAAAGTCCGTTAACTGTGGGGAAGTCGCCTCGGGTTTTGGAGATTAAAGAAATCAAAAGAATACCTCGAGTCCACTGACGAGTCAGCTAACTCGAAGTAATAGAGAGAGATTATTCCGAGTCCACCGAAAAATCGGCTAATTCGGAACAATAGAATTTTTCCGAATCCACCGATAAATCGGCTAATTCAGAACAATAGAGATTATTCCGAATCCACCGATAAATCGGCTAATTCGGAACAACGAACAGAGATTATTCCGACTCCACCGAAAAATCGGCTAATTCGGAACAATAGAGATTATTCCGAATCCACCGATAAATCGGCTAATTCAGAACAACGAACAGAGATTATTCCGACTCTACCGAAAAATCGGCTAATTCGGAACAATAGAGATTATTCCGAATCCACCGATAAATCGGCTAATTCGGAATAGTGAAGAGAATTGGAGGGTTGGAAGGGTTAACGTTTAATGTTTAACCGAGGGACTTCCCGAACGCGTGAGTGTTCGGGTGAATACAAAAGGGGTAAGATAATGATAAAAGGGACCCGATATCAATATATGAATATGTATGTAGAGGACTTACTTCTTGGTGCTGATCAAACTGAAGTAGAACAACTGAATCTCTTTGAGCCCCGTGGGTAGCTAGCTGGATCTCTTTGGGCCCTGTGGATAGCCTCTCGTCGATACTCAATGAGTTTAAGTCCACGCACAGAATTTAACTTAAAACTTGAGATCGGATTTGAATGTGATACTGTTCGTAAACGGAAGAGAGGCGAAGTAAATTGAAATGAACCGGGCCGAAGAAGTGAACTGTCAGAAGAGGAGCTGCACTAAGAGGGCGAGTCCCGTAATGTCGCGATTTTTATAGGGAAGTTTCAAGGATGGAAAGGGTGGGTTTCGTTGTGGGAGGTGTCTGGTTTCGTCTTGGGAACTTCTGGTTGGCAGGATGTTTCTAATTTTTGTTTAAAGGATTTTTTATTGGGTGAGATGTTTCTCACCCAAGAGCTAGATTTTTAAGTTTTCGCCTATCCTAGAAAGCTAGAGACGGTTGTCGATTTTTCCGGCCGTTCATTGGTGAGTTGTCTCGTAGGGCCCCACTGTCTTATCGGGGGTGCGACCCAGCGATTCTTCCAGTGACTCATTTGTTTTTGACTAACGCCGATTTCTCTTTTATTAGGGTTCCTTATTTGTCTCGCGACCCTACTTTCAGTATCGACAGACAAATGCATTCCATCTAATCTTAATTGCAGTTTTATTGCAAACAGAAACTTCCGCCACGTGCTCTTACAGGATTTCCAAAAGCACGCTTTAGATCTCGTTTCTATTTGTCGGAACATTGCGCGGGCAATTTTGAACTAGTCGCGCGATGCAATAAAGATCCTAAGCAACCTCTTCGTCTGGGATTAAGGCCCCTTTTGGCGCGTCGTGGCGCCGGGTTTATAGTTATGAGTTGATAAAGACTGATCACGTATGTCCCGTCTGTCAGTAGTTTGTCATCTGGAAGGTTGCTCTTTAGTTGCCCAACCAAATAGGTATTTTGATCATAAAAAAAAGGAATGTGAGGGGATCAAGGCTCACTTGCCGATCGACAACCGTCCGTGCTCAGTTTACTTATCTTAATCTTAAGGCCTATCGTAGGCGCATAGGAATTTCCGCGAAAAAGGGAAATCGTGGAGTTCGCAGGACGTAACACTTTTTTCTATCTGTTATTATATCTCTTCTCTCTGGCGACTTTTTACCCGCCTCCACTATAGCCGTCGTTGAATTTTTAGTCTCGTCGTGGCCGTGAGCGTGCTTAAACGTGTTTCGTCCGAATATATATTTTTTTTAAAGGATTAGTGACGCAGTTATTTTTGTGATGCCTCCACGCATACCATTTGACAACGCTCGTGAAATAGAAAAAAGTGTTATTCAGGGGGGAGTGCCCGATGCTCCCGAGTTTAGGACACCTGCGTTATTCTTTGACAGTTGTACCGCCCCAGTCAAACTCCCCGCCTGGCAGTGTCCTCGAATCGGATCACGCGGGAGTATTAACGGCGATCGGCCGCGAGGCCTCACGCCACTCTGACACGCTTGGCTCTAGAACACCGTGACCGCCGGGGCACGAAGCCCTTGGAGCACGCGCTCCGCCTAACCGAGTAAGTAAGGAAGCGATGAAAGTAGTGATATTTCACCACTATTATGATTAATTATCCGTGGATTTTAAACGTCATGTTCTTGAGGACAAGGCAATATTAACAATAGAGAAGAAAATGCCGACGTGTAACGAATTAGTTTTAGATAATTATAAACTTAAAATAGGTAGTGTAAGAGACTTAGCTACCAGAAAAGAATTAACTAAAACTATTGTAAATCATGATAATATTTTTGGTAGTAAATTCGCCATTACTCTACCAAACGTTGATCATAAAATAAATGAATGTAAAATTCAAATTAAATATAAAACAGATCCAGAATTACCTGCACTATATTGGCTGAAACCGGAACAAACTTCCGATGGAAAACATCCCCTATTAATAGCTAACAGCAAGCTTACATATGCCAGAAGTATATTTCCATGTCAAGATACACCATCAAATAGAATCGCATTCGATTCGGAGATTACTGTACCAAGAGGTCTTAACGTTATGATGCCTAGGTCTAAAAGAATGGCTAAAAAAAAAGCAAGATAAATATGTCTTTTCTGGTACGCCATGTATACCACCACATGGGATACACATTATAGTAGGTTCACTGAAAGAGGTAGGCATATACGAAAGTAGTGGGAATGTAAAATGCACCTTATGGACTGAAGAGAAATACTTTCAGCACGGTAGAATGGCTCTTAATGACATTGTGGCCATGCTGGATAATATCAAAGAGTCGTGTGGTTTGTCGGATGCAGTTAATGTATGTATTACTTCACCAAATATGCCGGAATTCGATACACAATATCCTCTGGTAACATTCGTGTCGTCAAATTTACTTGGCGGCGAATGTTCTATGATTAATAAAATTGTTCAAAATATTATTGAAACCTGGTAGAGAAGGTGAGTCGTAAGAAGAAGCGAACGACAGTGGAAAGTAAGCGGTGATAATAAAAATTGTTCCGGAAGGTCTAAAGGTAAAGGTAGAGGTGGAAGAGGTAAGCACGATGGATCAGAGAGAGAGAGGGGGGCGTGAGAGGAAAGCAGAGCAAGGGAGAGGAAAGTAATTAATTGTGCGTGTTACAGATAACCTAGGAAAGATGGAATTTAGAGGAAAATTTACAATGGAGACAACTTAATTTTTTTCCTTTTTGCATAAATTTTACTCGAATGCTTTATTTCACCGATATTGTTTTACATCTTTTAAACAAAATTTTTCATTGAATCTTTTAAAAGTTACTTCTCGCACAGAATTAAATCGGGAAAAATCAAGATTTTACTCAGCTGCGTGCGCAGCATTTTTCCAAAATGACGTAAACGAAACTATATAAACGGAACTAATCCCACGAACTCGAATTCATTGCAGTCTCTCCGTTCGAAGCATCGATTTCGCGAATGAAAAACGCGCTTCTCAGTTCTCGTCCGGTGACTTTGATTATTTGTGTCATACGATACAGTGAAGTGAGAACAATGGCCAGCCATAAAGACGCCAACAATTCCGAGAAGCGACAGTACACTACGAATGCGTGCGATATCTAATCAGGGAAATCGAGTTAAATCTCCCCAAGAGTTACATAGATCCCGCTATTGTAAAACTAACGCTAAGAGGAAATTACGACGATACTGAACGCAATGTACGCACAATTACCGATTTAACTTTCCTCGATATGTCGTACTTTAGCATAATATTTTAGTTTTTATCTTAATCTAATTATCTATATTAATATCTATATTAATCATCTTGTTACATTTGTGTGTTTCAGGTAAAGAAGTTGCCTTGAACTCCCATTATTCTATTACTTCCTTTTATTTACATACTTAAAAATATGGGACAAGATAGAAACTGTTGGAATATTTTTTCATTCTCTTTTACAATTTGCTTTCTCTTACCGCATCATAAACAGATTATATTTGTATTTTTCATAGAAAATAAATATCTAATGGTTACTCATATGAGAAAATTGTAGACAAAACAATTGCTTTTTTATTTATCTGTTATTTCTATATTCCCATCATCACAATTTTCTTAATTTTTACAACCAAACGAATTTTAGAAAAATATTATATGAAAGTGTTTCATTGTTTTAATGAAAGTAATAAACCTTATAAATAGTAATTACGTTGTAATATACATCTGATATATATAGAGTTAACTTGACACAAGTTTCGCGATCGGCAACCGATTAGGAGGAGAAGCAAGTTTTCCGTATCGGTCCAATTACTGGTGAAATTACAGTCGGGGCCGAATCTGACGACTAAGAACGCTTCGCCGCGTATATAACACGAGTCATATATCTAATCTAGATTATTAATTAAATCTGGCGTATAAAGCTGCTTCAGCTTGCAAACTCCGAAATATATTACCCCGAATCACTAAATTAATGTAGCCGCGAGTCGATTGCGGGGAGATGTTTCGCCCGGGAAAATGATGTTGCAGCGTTAGGAAATAATAAATAAAGCATAAACTTAACCGAATGAATGTAGTGTAATCATTTCGCTGTAATATTTTCTCACATCAGGTCGCTATAAAATTCCGCTAATCAAAATTGGAGCGCGGCAAAAAAAACGCGAACGCGGTACCCCCTTTCCCCCTCCCCGCCCGCGGCGCGGCAAAAAACGCGAACGCGGTACCCCCCCCCGCGGTATACCACCTCTTAGCGGTATCCCCCCGCCCCTCACCCCCCTCGAGCACCACCCGGGGGTAGAATGCCCCTAGCTTACCTACTACCGTCTTCAAAAATTTCGGCATCCACACAAGTCCAATCCTAAAAAGTAATAGGAAAATTCTTGCGCAAAGGCAAATCGAAACGTAAAGAAGAAAAGAAACCAATATCGTCAAATAATTGTATTTGGTTTACGCAAATTATAGAGAATTTATTAAGAAACAAAAACGCTTCGATTGCAAATGTTTCTTTACAAACGGAAGACTTGGAGCATACTACACTTTCAGATGTCGCAACAACTTTGCAAAATGGAATCAATAACGCATTCCACAAGTTGGAAGTCGACATAAGTGCATGCCCTTGTCTAACCAGAGAGCCATACAATTTCGGTGGAGTTGGATTAGATGTGCGGCAATCCATCAGTAATAAGTGTCGGAAGTAGTGCGAGATTTATACTGACCTCGCGACCTAATACCGCAACTTTGAATATTCGGGAAATATTATCGACCATTTGCTACGAATCTTTCATCATCGAAGCTGGTTATACTGCACAGCCATACACGCCTTACAACGCACATCTCATTATGAACGCGATGTACAGAGCTCCTGCGAATATCACGTCTGACACAGAACATCACACATAGAGGAAGCTCTCGGTTGATTGTCGGAATTATCTCTCTTTTTTTATTAATCTTGACCACTTAAATACACATAAAAAGAGAAAATAAATATATATATGCATATTGTGTGTATATTGCAACCGTAAACTAAGCCATAAGTACTGCTTTTTGTCCATGTGAAAAAGCGCCGTATCGTAAAGTTGATAGTACCTTATTGACACTCGTTGAACAAATACCATGGATAATAAAATGGAACAAAGAGCAAATATTAAATTTTGTTTCAAACTGGACATAACAGTTAGCAAAACGCACGAAATGCTAGAGGAAATGTACGGTAGTGATGGTTTGGCTGATTACCCTTACGAAAAAGTAGTACTAGCAATCAGTACTTAGTACTGAGTGATCAGTACTCGTAGTATTGAGAGTATTAGTATGTTAATACTCATGAATACTGCAGAATGGTCAGTACTGTGTCTGTCAGTGCTTACAGTAGTGGCAGTACTACAAGCAATAATACTCATTAGTACTTCAAAGTATTGAAGTGGTCAGTACTTTATCAGATTAATATTCGGAGTACTATCATGATAGTACTGCCAGTACTGTAAGAAACTAATAGGCACAGCACTGACCATTCTGCAATATTCATGAGTATTAACCCTCAGTTACCTCACCAGGGTCTAAGTGACCCTAGACGTGTTTAAAACTCGCGCCCTTTTTGAACGCGCAGTGGTGGGGACTCCGAACCCGGGGGGGGAAAAAGTTTGAAGGGTCTAGCACTAGCCTGGTGACGTGCGAGAGTCAGTTCGGTCGAAGCAGCCACGGCAGACAGCGAGAAGTGGGACGATAGGGTCACTCAGACCCTGGTGAGGTAATATCGTGACAAAAACGATTACTGTCAAAATACAAGTAAATAAGTAAATCTTATTAAAAACAGTGTATTTATGCAATATAATGATAGAAAAAATATTCTCTGTTGCATAGAAAGTAAAATATTGGATTTTATTAGTTTACAGAATCAAATAATATCTAGTAGCTTAGCGTCAAAATATTAATTTTACGGCAGCTGTGACATTCTCAAGTAAACTCCAGTAAATATTTACAAAACTTTTTTAACCGAAATTGTTTAATTTTTTCATTATAAAGATTATTATTATTATTATTATTATACAGAAACTAGCTGGTTACCCGGGCTTCGCCCCGGAGGACAAATGTAA
>NW_027249661.1:0-104046 GCF_030848795.1 Temnothorax nylanderi | reverse complement strand
ATTGGATCGCTGCTGGGATTTTCAGCGAATCGCGTGCTGGAGTCGCGACAATGGCACGAATCGGATGTTCCGATAAATATCATCAACGTAAACATTATTCGCATAGAGTGTAACGTGACCGCGGGTGCGTACAGCAACGACAAGTACGTGCACACGATACACGAGTTTTCACCGAGTGTGCCTCCAGGATATAAGATATCGGAAACGCCTGCACAGATCATTTACCTTTCGATCATCGTACGGAGCATTTCGGACTTGACGCTTCGCGTCATGGATCAGGACGGCCGATTGATTGATTTTCGTGGAGAGGAGATCACCGTTAGACTGCATGTACGAAGACGACAGCGATAACGTGAGATGCTCGTACTGAACGAAGCTGAGCAGGTGCAACAGACGAGAAACAAAATTAGAGAGACAATCCGATCGCCAAAGAAGAAACTCACGGCGTTGAACGTTGAATTTCTGAAATCATTGGGTTTCGTCGTACGAAATGGCTAATATCTTAAACATTGGAGGTGAACCGATCTTTGACGACAGCGTCGTCAAGATTGAGACACACACGTACAATCCGTACGCCAACACAACGTTTGGACATAACGATGAGATAAGAATACCCATACAACAACAGGATTTATACACGTTGCCGTGCGAGAGCTTTCTCTACGTTGAAGGAAGATTGACGATAAAGAAAAGGAATGACGAGTCTCAGGCAACGCTTGCGAATAATTGTGCAGCGTTCATGTTCGATGAAATTCGATACGAGCTCAACGGTGTGGAGATTGATCGCAACAGAAACGTTGGAATAACCAGTACCATCAAGAACTATGTATCGCTATCGTATAATGATTCTCAACTCATGCGGAATGCTGGATGGGACGTTTCATCGAGCATACCGGAAGGATACTTCAACTTTTGCGTACCGCTCAAGAGGTTGCTGGGCTTTTGCGAGGATTACAAACGCGTGGTTGTTAACGCTCGTCACGAATTAATTTTGATACGAGCGCGCAGCGACAACAATTGTATTGTGGGAAATCCGGCGACGGAGCCGGAAATTGAATTGTTTAAAGTACAGTGGCGAATGCCTCACGTCACATTAAACGAGATCAATAAGCTATCCATGCTACGGGCCTTGGAAAGCGGGCGATATCTTAGTGTTAGTTTCCGTTCGTGGGATCTGTACGAGTACCCCATGTTGCAGAGCACGACCAAGCATTCGTGGGCCGTCAAAACGGCGACTCAGCTGGAGAAGCCGCGATACGTTATCTTTGCGCTGCAGACCAGGCGCAAGAATATCATGTCTCAAAATGTTAGCGTATTCGATGACTGTAACTTGACCAACATGAAACTTTATCTAAACTCTGAATTTTATCCGTACGACGACTTGAATCTGGATTTTGGCAAAAATCGATACGCCGTCCTTTTCGATATGTATGCGCGTTTTCGTAAAGCTTATTACGGATACGATTCCAGTGATACGCTTTGCAGCTTGTATACATTCCTGATGGAAGGACCTTTTGTTGTCATCGATTGCTCGCGACAAAACGAATCTGTCAAGAGCGCCACCGTGGATGTGCGAATAGAATTTGACTGCAAAGAGAATGTACCGGCAAATACTACCGCCTATTGTCTCATCTTGCATGATCGCGTAATCGAATACTGTCCATTGTCGAACGTAGTGCGCAAAATCATGTAAATTGCAATATCAGCGGGTATTGCGATATAAGATACACTGATGTACCGCGATAAGATACAGATTGCTCCGTCGTTTCGTCATGATCGTACCAACGTTTGTCGATCTGCAAGGCTTCACCGTCGGGATGAAATTTGTCGTAAAGGAGGTGGCGGTTCTGAGAAACGGGACCGTTTTGGCGCATTACATTTTTACATGTCCCATGCCATGGAGTCTCCTCACGAAATCCGACAAATCATGCGCTTCTTGGTTGATTGCAAATCACCATGGACTACGATGGGAGGATGGAAACGTGCCATACAGCATGGCGAAACATTTAATTACATCGGCCGTGCTTGGAGAGGGCGACGAGACGTCGACTCTTGTGTACGTCAAGGGATGCCAGAAACGAGAATGGCTGGTGGATCTACTTGAGAATAAAGCTAGAAAAAATCTAAACATTGAGACTTTGGATGCCGATTACGAAGATATCGAATCTTTAAATAATCTAGATGTTACTAATACTATAAGATGTGAAAAACATGTTAAGAATTGCGCATTACAAAATGTATTAAAAATATGTAACTGGTGGTCGCGACACCAGAAAAAATTATGATTTTTTTAAAATAAACTATATATGTATATATAAAATGTTTTATTTCCTTTTCCCACATAGTTTGTAATATAATATAGATGTTTTAGTTGTTTAAAAGCTATTCAAAAGCTGTTTTAGCTGTTCAAAAGCTGTTTTAAAGCTGTTTTAGTTGTTTTTAGTTGTTTGATAGCTGTTTGATAGTTGTTTTTAGTTGTTTTTAGTTGTTTTTAGTTGTTTCTAAAGATGTTTTTAGTTGTTTGATAGTTGTTTGATAGATGTTTTTTAAAGCTGTTTTAGTTGTTTTTAGTTGTTTTTAGTTGTTTGATAGCTGTTTTTAAAGCTGTTTTAGTTGTTTTTAGTTGTTTGATAGCTGTTTGATAGTTGTTTTTAGTTGTTTTTAGTTGTTTCTAAAGATGTTTTTAGTTGTTTGATAGCTGTTTTTAGTTGTTTCTAAAGATGTTTTTAGTTGTTTGATAGCTGTTTTTAGTTGTTGTTTTATAGCTGTTTTAAAGAAGTTTGATAGCGGTTCAATAGCAGTTATACAGATAAACCATTGAAAGTTAATGGCGCGATATCGTTTTCATGAATATACGTGTCTCGCGGTGACTTCATCGCACACGTACAAAACTGTACATCGTAGATTTTTCGCAAGGCGCATCCGTACGGATGCTGAGATCATTGTGAAATTAAATATGTTAAACAAACGATGTGACAATAGTGGGATATAGAAGGATGAATTTGAGGGTATGCTCAGTAGTCGTGGACCGAAAATCGCGAGTACAGCACATGACGCGATATGAGCGACGAGTACATAAAATTGTGCAAACCGGTGCTCAATTCTAAATTCAGGATCGTGAAAATCAGCGAACCGCGCATGAGAAATTGTAGCAGATTGAACTTGTGGAACGTCGACGTAGCGCGATATTTGATCCGTCGCGAATTGGGAATCGCCGAGCTTCGATCGAACCGGGAGTTTCTCAACAGCGAATTTGATTGGAAAAGAAACTTCGGATATTTTCCAAAGTTTATATTTTAGCGCGTGAGTGGAACAGAGTGTATATAAAATGGATTTCGAAGAATTGCAGTTTGAAGGAGAAGAAAGAATGGAAGTTGAAGCAAACGATGAAGAAATGGAAGTGCCTGAAGAAATAGAAGTGAATGAAGAAAAAGGAATGGAAGTTGATGATGATGCTATATTGTCAGACGATTCATGTTATGATAGTGAAATGGCTGATGAGGATATTCCGGATGAAATTTTCAGAGTGTTGAATCAAGCTGAAATTAATGCGTTAAATCCTCTGACAAAGATGTGCTGCACATACTGTTATTTCACTCCAGGACAGGTGAAGTTTTGTGCGTCATGCATTGTGAGAATCAGTGGATTATTCTCAATGCTGTACGTTTATCGTAAACATGACACCAGGCCTTATATACTAATGGACGGTCTCTTCTGTTCGTCATGTGGAGACCCATTATATTTAATTTCACCATGTAATCTGTGTCCTATGTGTGTTTTTGTGTAAATTTTAACTGCTTTGAAATAGTATTTTTTTAACTATTTTAAGTGTATATATTATTGTCTAAAATTAAGAGACTATGGCCTATACTGCTAAGAGACTCTACTGCTAACAATAACTGTAACATATATAGACAATACAAAACGTATTCATCAATATTGTGTCACACAGTGCGGGATGTGACTGACTCACGAGCCGGGGGTTTCTGATTCAAATCCAGCGGTGGTAAGCAAATATTCTATGTATAATATAAATTTATTTAATTCCACGTACCGGCACGGCGAAAACGCGGTCGCCCCTCCCCGCGGCGCGGCGAAAACGCGAACGCGGTCGCCCCTCACCCCGCGGCGCGGCGAAAACGCGAACGCGGGTTCCCTCACCCCGCGGACCCCTCTCCCGCGGCGCCCGAAAACGCGAACGCGGGTCCCCTCACCCCGCGGACCCCTCCCCCGCGGCGCCGGAAACGCGGTACCCCCTCCCCCTCCCCCGCGGTGCCCGAAAACGCGGTCCCCCCTCCCCCTCCCCCGCGGTGCTCGAAAACGCGGTCCCCCCCCCCCCCCCCCCGCGGTGCCCGAAAACGCGGCCCCCCCCCCCCCCCTCCCCCGCGGTGCCCGAAAACGCGGTTCCCCCCCCCGGCGGTACACCCCCCCCTCCTCTCCCGCGGTATACCCCCCGCCCCTCACCCCCCCTCATTGCCCCTTGGTTAGAGCGCCCATAGCTTACCTACTTATTTAACCTACCTACGTGACAGCGCGAGTTTCCGTAGTGTGTTTCGATCGCGGAATAGTAAATGTTAGTGCCTAAATTTTCCTATAAAATGAAATAATTTCCATCGATAATCATATCCACACTTTCATTTTCTCTTTTTTTCACCCTTTAGTTACAGATCACATGTAATCGAGTCGCTGTGAGGCAATATTCGTTGATCTCTGCTAGGTTACGACAAAAAGTGAGGTTATAGGACTTTGTTTTCAGTTTTCAATTTCTTAGGTCATCTGATGAAACAAATATGACACGATTATTGATAAATTGGTTCTCTAGCACAGTCTTGGTTTTTCAATTGACCAAAGATTTGTAATAAACAGGATTTAAACAGATCTCTTCTACGTGTCACAGGGTACCCTACCTTTCACATTACATGTCACAGTGTACCCTACGCTATGGCTCAATCGACCCCACGCGTGGGGTCCACTGTGACAAACGCAGCATTTCGAAATATCATTATTTTTGCAAAATATTTCTGAAAATTTACTTCTTAAATCATTTACAAACAAAGTTTATTATATTAAACATCAAATAGTCTCATTTATATTATAATGAAGTTATTAAAAATCATTTTTAATGTGATTTGAAAAAACGTGGTTCAAGGGTGCACACTCTCCCCTACTGCGCCTGTACCACACGTTAGTATTCCTGATTCCACGATTATTCGATAAGTACTAAAAGAGTACTGGAGGGATTACTGGAGGGAGTACTGGTGGGAGTACTGGAGGGAGTACTGGGGGGAGTACTGGAGGGAGTACTGGGGGAGTACTGGGGGGAGTACTGGGGGGGGGAATACTGAAGAAAGTACTGGAGGGAGTACTGGAGGGAGTACACACTAGAGGAAGTACTGAAGGGAGTACTGAATGAGTATTGGATGAGTACTGGGAAGGAGTACTGACGAAGTCAGTATGGTCGAATTTAGTAGTACTTTGAGTACTTATGTCTCCAGTACTTTCACCAATACTTTTTCCAGTATTAAAACCAGTACTACTTTTTCATAAGGGATGTGTGTCAATATATATTTATTTTTGTATATAGACTTACTTTTATGCTTCTATAAATACAACAAACAAAAATAGGAATTTGCACATTGCTTTCTCATTATTTTTAGGTGTGCAAATTAGGAATTTGCACATTGCTTCTTATTGCGTTCACAAAGCTTCTTCTATGAGGAAGGTTGTATTTTATTTAATGTATAATTATTAGTATTTATTAGTTTGGCTTTCTCATAGAGGAAGCTTTATGAACACAATAAAAAGCAATGTGCAAATTCCTAATTTGCACACTTTTTTAAATATAATTTTTACAGAAATTTTACGGGCTCCATCCTCTTCTGGGTCAAATATTACATTATTCGAGGTCAGATTAGGGTATCGCTTTTTAATGTATTTTTGTTCAAATAATGTTAGATTGTCATAAGAGTCATTTCTCAAAAAATTCAAAATTTTGATCGCGTGTAAAGCCAGGTTTAATCAACCAAATCTTAAAGAATTATATATAAAATAGGGGTAGAAAAGACCGAAGAAGATAATAGCATTAGAAATAGCCCGATATCTCAAAATATACGGAAGTTATAGCTACCACAAATATTTCTCAAAAAATTCAAAATTATATAAAAAATGAACCCCTTTACCGATCTTCGCCAAAGTCAATACCAACCTTCCTTTAATAAAACTCTACATTAAAAAAAAAATTGAGACCGATATCTCCAAATTTACGGAAGTTAAAGCAACCACACCCATTTACAAGGTGTACGTACACACACACACACACACACACACACACACACACACACACACACACACACACACACAGCATTTTTTAAAAACTGTATTTTTCGACGTTTTAGAACATTCTAAACACATTGGTAGCGGCAACTCCAAAAAAAATTTTTTTATTAGTAATAATTAATAAGAAATTAATTAGTACAGATACGCGAATCAGGATGCGCCCGTGCGATTTGACGAATAGGAGCAGCCCAACGTTCACGTTGTTACTCGTGTGGAGAAATATTAGGAGGAGCGCTTTATAAATAACAGCGGCTACGCACGAATGTCGCTCATGTATAGCCGTTGTTATTCACTCCTTCCAATGCGCGCCTCGCCACGCATCTAACAAAACGTAAACGTTGGGCTGCTCCTTCTCGTCGAATCGTACAGACGCATCCTGATTCGCGTATCTGTGTTAAGTAATTTCTCATTAATTATTAAGAAACTTATAAAATGATATAATAAACGACCTTTCAATCCAGTTTTACCCGCTCTACCTGCCCATCACGAACAATGGTCCGCATATTACATGATACTAAAATATATTAAAAGATTTTTTAAATACATAGGTATCTCTCTTTCTTTGTTCCTTCTCTCTCTCTCTCTCTCTCTCTCTCTCTCTCTCTCTCTCTCTCTCTCTCTCTCTCTCTCTCTCTCTCTCTCTCTCTCTCTCTCTCTCTCTCTCTCTCTCTCTCTCTCTCTCTCTCTCTCTCTCTCTCTCTCTCTCTCTCTCTCTCTCTCTCTCTCCTCTCTCTCTCTCTCTCTCTCTCTCCTCTCTCTCTCTCTCTCTCTCTCTCTCTCTCTCTCTCTCTCTCTCTCTCTCTCTCTCTCTCTCTCTCTCTCTCTCTCTCTCTCTCTCTCTCTCTTGAAAAATTCTCTCTTGAAACTCTTTCCGTAACCTCGCACTGTCAAACGCGAAACAAATTTAACCTTTTGACACGCATTGACAAGCCGTTGACACTTAAAAGAGATAACTAACCAACATTATTAAATATTAATTTCACTCTTATGATAATTTCGAGATTCGATCTGCATATAAGCGAGATAACCAATCAGCATCAAGGAATGTGAGCGTGTGAATGTGGTTACACTGATTGGACTGACCAGAGCGATATGAACGCGTTTTGAGGGACAAACTGGCTTTGCGTGTGAGTGCAAACGCGTGTCCGTGTGACTGAAATCTGAACTTCTTGCTGAGATCTCGCCGAAAAAATTCACATTTTTGACATGTGAGATTTCGAGATCTCAGCATTGACTGCACCAATCTTAATCAGATTGGTCGCAATTGAAAGCTTGTATCAATGTTATATTAGAAAATTGTCGTCGGATTTTCGATCGCAGTTTTCTTTCTTGAGATATTTGATTCGGAAAATCGACCGGCCCGAAAACTCCGGATAAGCTACTTGGTAGCGTCGTCTGCTAGCTCTCTCTTTATGTACTTGGCGTCGCGACGCTCCCGCGTCGCTTGAAAAACGTGCAATTTACAGAATACACTTATTCTATTTATATTATTTCCTTCCACATCTCTATAAGTCACTGAAAATGAATGTTTAATGCATCTCATCTGTGATTCAAATTCTCCTTGTTGGTTTGAATTATAATTACCCAAGGAGCGCCAATGCGCGTATAACGTGCTTTTAATGCGCGTACAATTGCATTGGCTTCAAAACTACATTAATTGTGTGTTCAAAATGCGTGCATTTAAATGCGTAATTAATACAAATTGAGCATTTGATTTATAAATGACAGGTTTTATATTATATTTAAATAAGTAGCTTCTTACTCATTATGAAACATTTTATTTAAGTTTTTAAATTTTATATAAATTGAATTTTAAATAAATAGTTCCACTAACTATCTTTGTTCTTATTTCTGCGTTTAAAGCATCAACGTGTAGATGCACGTGTAGACTCTTAGATCCCCTATAGGGTAAGCAAGTTGGTGGAGCTTCGGTTGTTCATAGTGAACTCTACACAGATAAAAGGACATTCTTATTTAGAGAATATCTTTATCTTTGACATGTAATTCTTAAAACGAGATTATACGCTATATAATCTCATTTCAAGATTTACATGTCAAAAATAAAAATATTCTCTAAATAAGAATGTTCTTTTCTTCTGTGATAGCTGTACTGGAATATGCTTACAGCAATGCTTAGAATAATTAAATTATTGGTTTAATAATCCAGATATTGGGTCTAATAATAATACAATTGAATAAACTACTTATGTTTTTAAACCCCTCTTGATAGCACTTTAATTGAAGCAACAGTTTTTTCTCAGTGTAGGTTGCACTCAACGACCATTTCTTTCTCTGTCTGGACACAGTGGACACTGAGCAACCTATCCCTTTTTTCTTCGTGTCCGGCCTCTAAACATTGTAGTGAGCATTCTAATATAGTACAGAGTTCACTAGTTGTCCGATTGGGCTTTTTGATCAATGAGCGTAGGTGCACTTTTTGGTATGCGCTGCCATAATATGCGTTAAATGCGCATAGAATGCGGGACAAATATGCGCTTTAAATGTGCATTTACAACCCGCATTTAATGCAAAGTTTAATGTACATTCAAAGCGCATTATACGCGCATTGGCGCTCCTTGGGTAGTATAATTATAGATTTAAAAACCAAGTAGATTAAAGTATCTTGGATGTAATCAACTGTATGTACGTAGATCATTAGTAGATATCTATTATACGTAGACCATGTACGTAGATATTATATCGACAAATACACGGAAAAAAAGACTTGGTTGAGATAACAAAAAAAATGGTCGCCTCGACCAAGTGCCTTGATTATATATGCGCCAGCTGATATCTTGGTCACATATACCAACGGCACCTGGTTATACTGCCATAGTTGGAGCAACCATAGTACTTGGTTATACTGCCGTAGTTGGAGCAACCATAGTACTTGGTTGGACCATCCAAAAGAAATTGGTAACACACATCGGTGATTTCCCTTTCTTCCGTTCGTCTGCGACGACGGCGGCGATGGTGAAGATGACGATAACGACGACGACGACGACGAAGATTCGCGCGGTTGGTGCACCGACCGCGCAAATCTTCGTCGTCGTCGTCGTCATCGTCATCGTCACCATCGCCGCCGTCGTCGCAGACGAACGGAAGAAAGGGAAGCACTCGTGTCAAAAGTCTTCGATTGCGGCGATGCAACCGGCGATCGCGGGACGGTAACCACGACGATGATGATGACGGTGACGATGACGGCGCGCTGGAAAACGTCGACGAGCCCCTCGGGGCTCGCGAGCGTCGCCGGGAATCCGGGACGTAGATTCTCCGCTGGCCGCCGCGCGTTGAAGGTTAGATTAGGTTGGTGAAGGACTTCGCGGGTCCGCCGGCGATTCCCGCCGCGCTTCCGTTCTCCAAGATACCGTTCGCGTTTCACCGCGACCGATACCCGCACACGACGCCGATGAGAAAAATCGTCAACGACGACGCAACGACAGGTCGAACGACATCCGCGTAATGTCAGCACGTTCAGTTTTCGACTGCAGTGCAGCCATGCTGCCATGGCTTAATTCACCAAGAACTTGGTTAAACTAGCTACGGTCAGCTACGGTAGCTGGTTTGTGAGAACTAATTTCTGGGTGACCAATCAGAATACAATTTCTTGGTTACCTCAACTAATTGTGTTGATTATAAGCACCAATAGTTCCTACCAAATTTGAATCGTGAAACAAATTAAGTGTACATGGTTACGGCAACCAAGTCAAAGGTTGTAGTTACCAATATATATGTAACCAAGAAAAACTTGGTAAATTCAACCAAGCCTTTTTTTCCGTGTAGATGTGGGTATATATATTATATCGACAATATATGTAGGTATTGTGTAAGCAATAAATTATTACGTCAACAACTATTTTCTAAATATACCCTGAGAAACCCATTTAGTTGAATCAACTAAAATCTTGGTTGGATATGAGTTTGGTTGGATAAACAAATTCTTTAGTTAATATAACAAAAAATTTGGTTAACGTAATAAAAAATTTAGTTATGTTAAAAAATTTTGTTATGTTAACCAAATTTTTTGTTATATTTACTAAAGAATTTGTTTATCCAACCAAACTCATATCCAGCCAAAGATTTTAGTTGATTCAAATGGGTTTAAATAAATGGGTTTCTCAGTGTATGTACGTGGCTGGGGGATAATGTTATTTCCGGGGCCCCTCAATTTGATAGGTGTGTTTGATAGATCTTTTACTGAGAAAAAGAATGCCGCAAATCACAATGCGCTACGATGCATAGTTTTCGAGATATCGATTTTTAAATGTAATAATAGCAATATTGTTGTACGGTATTAACATGGGTTTGCAATTTACCACGCGTGGAAAGTTCACGCATGTACTTTGTAAGGCACACTATGTGTCTAGTTTAAAAGTAGTGGAGCCCTCCGCAGAGGGGGGCGGAACCTACTGTCTCCACGCATATACTTTTCGCGCGAAACGAGGTGCCATATGGGTTCGTGGCGTGCTTTACGAGCTCGTTTAAGTAGAGGTGGTATTAAACAATATAAGTTAGTCGATCATCTGTGTGAATATTTGTGGCAATATACAATAAAAAGAATTGGAGGAGACCCATTTCGGTAGCGACATTTTGATACTAAATTCTACACTGCCTAGTGTACACTAGACTTGTATACTATACACGTTTGAATACTTGTAACACGTCAAACAAAGAGAGTAGTATGAAAAGAAATGTTTTGAGTGAAAGGTAGGGGGGGGGCAGGTGTTAGAATTGCGTAGGGGTCACTGCTAATTTTGTGTATATTATTATACTATATGTGATAGATTATATAAATTGATATCTCGAAAACTATGCATCGTAGCGCATTGTGGTTTCCGGCATTCTTTTTCTCACCGAAAGATCTATCAAATACACCTAATCAAATTGAGGGGCCCCGGAAATAACATTCTTGCCCGTGGCTGAGAGGTGTCGAAACATTATAGTTTAAGGGAAAACATTTTTCCAGAATTAGTAAAGTAAAGACTCTGATACTCGTCACATGTCTATTTGTAAATCAAAATACATAATACAAACCAAATAAAACAACATAATGCAAAAATCATAATAAGTGAGACATGATTGTTACGATAACAATCAAATAAATAGAAAATGTGCCAATAATATAGTCAGGCTGGATCTTTTTTGTGTCTAATAATATTTTCCGCGTGAATTTATGTACATTTTTTGCTTATAGCAATAAACTACGTACACGCTGATTATACGTCGGTCTTGAAAGACTGTTACTATTTGACTTAAAAGACGTTTTTCTTAATATTTATAAATTATTGCGATAAATTACCACATACCTCAATAATCGAATTGGTAAAGACAGTTCCAGAATAGGGAGGTCCAGGTTCGAATCTTGGAGTGTTAATTTTTGCAACATATCCTATATATAACAATGGGAATATTAATCGACTCTACTGGCCATTATAATCGTCAAGACAATACGACCACAATTTGGTTCGATTATCGTTAAGAAAAATATTACCTTACCGGGTATTTTTCGCAATAAATTTAATTATTTAAATGAGATGCTTATATATGTATAAGTATCCAAGATTACATCAGCTTATATTGGTTAAAAGAGCGTCTTGACGATAATCGAACCAAATTGTGGTTGTATTGTCTTGGCGATTATAATGGCCAGTAGAGTCGATTAATATTCCCATTGTTGTTTATTATTTAACTGGCGAAATAAAAATTTATTTATATCCTATATATATTCCGCATCCTATCCTCATCCCGCTTTTTTTTCATATTGTATATCTTTAATATTCTAATAATTTGTATTAGTGTGATTATTATCAATTTAATAATGTGATCGTAATGTTCTAGCTTCAGTCAAAACTGCGTTTTAAGACCGTTAGTAACGGCACGTAGTTTGATTGACGAAGAATTGTACATAAAAATTCACGCGAATAATACTATTAGGCTACCAAGATCCAGTACTGACGCCTAAAGGCGTTTTCTCTAATTTACTTCTAATCAAGATAACTAAAAGAGTGTAATTATTAGTTCTACAACTGTCACAGTTTTTAACGACAAAATTGATGAGGCAGCTTATTTTGTTCTGAAAGAAGTAAACATTGGAAAAACCTTTGT
The DNA here is from genome assembly GCF_030848795.1 of Temnothorax nylanderi. Classification (NCBI taxonomy): domain Eukaryota; kingdom Metazoa; phylum Arthropoda; class Insecta; order Hymenoptera; family Formicidae; genus Temnothorax; species Temnothorax nylanderi. The sequence goes on along the minus strand of NW_027249661.1, from coordinate 91,605 downwards.
GTGAATGTGGTATATCTCTATTTCCACTATCTCCAGTGCGTTTTCTAATGCGCTATAAATGCACCTTGAGGAAAAAAATTGTTTCTTATACGTGCGTACTTAAGACTAAGAAACTAAAATATGAAATCAATGGAATGTCAATGGAATTAAGGGAAAATTACGGAATAGATTTTGAAATCTTACAACTGACTATACTAATTTTATTCAAACTAGTCTCAATAAAGTTTGTGTTAACATTAAGCTGCGTCTCCACTAGAGCAACAACGAGCAACTTTTTTTGCTCGTTGTTGCTAAATGTTTCGAAATATGTCAACTTATGACAACATTTTGTCTACACTAAAGCAACATAATCACAGTAACATTTGGGTTTTTTGGATTAATCACAAGAACATTTGGGTTTTTTGGATTTCGGGAAATATTTTTGGATAATGCGACCATAACTGCGACTGTGTCACTGGTAACTGAATACCACAGCCACATTGAAGGAACATTTGTTTCTGTTGCGACTTGTTGACGCGTGTTGCTAGTTTTCCTTTCATCTCTACCGTTTTGAATTGAAACACACAACAATTTTTGTCGCAGGCAACAGAAACATAAAGGAACTTCAAGAAAAATTCGGCAACAACTAGCAACTTTTTTAAAAAACATGGAACATCAACAAAAAGTTGCTCGGTGTTACTCCAGTGGAGAAGCAGCTTTATATAGGTTGTGACGTTGCAGTTTCGCTGCATCGTGGCAGCGCCCCGCCGCCGTCACAAGGCGCGGGTTTTCAATAATTATCCGTTTTGCACCCGAGGACGGTTCACAGAGTCAGAGCGAGAGATCTCCAGGGGCATAATTATAATTGCGTTTCCGTATTTTGATCCTTTTTTTTGTTATTTTGTATTGATACGTGGCGCCTCACCGAGCTGAGACTGGAGTTCCTGAGGAGATGCAGCGGATCGTAAAATGCGGATTGAGTCGACCAAGAGGAATCGAGCCAGGATATCGATCGACGCGAGCGGACCGCGGCGAGACTCGCAGGCCGGCGGGCGCACGGGAGCGCGGAAGGACACGCGCGTGGCGCATGATACGGCGAAGGACGGACCCGTAGAGGCAGGGCCCCGGGATGCCGGGGCGGAATGAACTTCGCCTGCCCTCCTCACCTGCAAAAAGGACTCCGGGGTGGATGGCCACCACTCCCGGACCGAAACCAAAAACACGGGGACGTTAGCGTCTCGTCCGCTACCGGGAAGGATCCCGGCGAAATCGTCATACGCGCGAGGAAATCTTAAGCGCCCTGCGGGAGCCGGAATTGTCGGCCCTGCGCAAGGATACGTCGCGAGCTTGCGGGCTCGCCCCTAATTGGTCCGCGCGTTAACGTCGAGCGGCTGCGTACGCCCGGGGTGGGGCGCGCAATCGATTCCGCCATCGAGCGAAATTTCGGGAGCACTCCTGGATCGTCCTCGACAGCCGAAACACGCGTGAAATCAGTCGCGAAATACAGTTGATTTTCTTGGCGAATATCGGGACGATTCTCTTGGCGATTCTCCCGACCCTTGGGCGACGGCGAGAAGCTTTCGAGGGAGAGCAGAAGAACGGTGAGGTTGCCTCGGTAATATTCAGCATGTAACGCCACGACACCGCTCCCCGGGTCGCGCTCTCGCTCGGGAATATTCGCGATAATTAGCGTATTCGCCGACAAGGCGTATTTAGCGATCGATAGCGAGAGCGAGGGGCACCGGAATGGTCTCGTGGCCGTGGGATCGCGATCGGAATCTACGAACTCCTGGAGATCGCGGTAGGCGCGTCAATGACGACGTTCGATATCGCGAGTACGCCATTTCTCGCGCCCTTCGCGTTCACGACCGCGTGTCTCGTTGTGCGTAGTATTTCGCCCGGTCGAATCTTAGATTCCGCACGCGATATTAATTGCATCAGACGGTTATTCGCGTTGGTTTGATTGCGTACTTGCGATTCGCGTCCGGACACTTAGATTATCCTCGCGATATCGGCTGCGTTGAGATATTATTCGCGTTAGGATGTTGCTTGTCTTAAGATACCATTCGCGTCGACCTAATCTGGCGTCTCGTTATTACTCGCGATAATTCCGTAATTTTATCGCGTTAATTCGAGTAGTTCGCGTGATGCCGAGTGTCTCGGTGCATCATTTTTCGCGTTGGACGATCGCTGACGATCGCGGGTGTTGCGTTCGATCAGAATCACTTGCGTTAACCTCAGATTTCCTCGCGTTAGTATCGTGTTTCGCGTTACGTCGAGCGCCTCGGCGCCTGATTCTTCGCGTTAGGATATCCTCGGCGATATCACATCTTGCGTTCGTTCCCTCTTGCGTTGGGACGTTACTCGCGTCACGTTCGTCCTCTGCGTTAGTTTAAGATATTTCCCTGCGTTAGATTAAGATTATTACTTGCGTTAGATTAAGATTGTTTGGCGACAGAATCCCTGCACGGATTTGGACCTTGCGTTCACGCACTCCGAGCGTGGCGCACTATCATTTCGCGGCATTTCACGCTATTGTTTCGCGTTCATCCCAGTTATGTCGTATTCGATCGTAACTTTTGCCGATGTCCTACATTATTCGTCAGTTTAATACTCTTATTATTACCGGCGTAATTTATACGACTTTGACGCTCTTGTGAGTTTGAATTTCTCCTGATATTATTTGCTGAATAACGACGCCTTCCGCGCGTTTACAAACTTTTCTTCATTCTCCGTGTTTTCTGGCGTCTGCGTTACTATCGTTTTGTTATTTGAAAGTTGACGCCCGCGTTATCAACCGCGCCAGCATTTTCCTTATTAGTGAACGCCATCATGGCCCTTGTTCTATTACATAATAAACGTTGCTCTTTATTTGTTACTGACTGAGTTAATAATTCACACGTCACCCCGCCAAGTACCGCGCTGCCCTCCATCAACCCCGCCCTGCTATTAGGTCGAGCTAGCCATTCCCTCGCACACCGACTTATTTCGTTTTGCGTCTCGTTTTTTGTTTCTCGCGATTTCGTGGACGCGAATTTACGCGTCTGGCGCCCAACATTAGAATCGTTTTGTGGAGTTTCGGAGGTGCGAGAGAATCACCGGAGAGGCCTACCATCCCGCTCTCCTTTCCCCCTTTTGATCCGGCACACGCCCCGGACTGCTCCGGGAGTGAAAAAGTCGTGACAAGGTATACTAAAAAAGTGTAATTAGATTTTTTATTGTGGTTTCAGTTCTCTTGAGATATTTTAATCAAAAGTGCATTGATACAAAAATTCCAGATAAGGTTTGGTAGTTTATCTTCACGCTTGATGCATACATTATAACATAATTACACAATCAATCTATTTTTATGTGCTTAATGTCGTAATGCTACGAGCTTGATTTTACCTTATTAAAATAAATAAATGCAAAATTAATTGTTTTTATCATGCAACGAACCGTGAAAAATTTTTCGCATTAAGTACGACAATACTCATTCTTAACAAATATTGTGTAAAAAATTACACGTCTATTTCTGCAAAACGATGACGTGACGTTAACTGTAGCGAATTGATATAATAATCCATCGATTTAGTGATCTAACAATAAGATTAAGCAGTATAATTTATGCATAATATGCATCAATGCAACTTCCGACAAGAGATAAGAAATACAGCGTTTTATTTCTAATAATATTTAGCTGGGATTAAAGTTTATTCTGAGAAACAAACTTCAAACGTTACGTGCACTATGCAAATAGATATTCGCGTAAATTAACCTCCATTATACTTTATTTCAACCACGGAAATCCGCGTTGAAATCCCACTGAAGATGAATAATGAAGAGAAATAGTGTTTCGTGAATAATCAAGCAAAAAATAACAGCAAGATCAAGTAAAAATATAAACTCGTACTAAAACGAGTAACAAATAATTAATCGATATAAGCCTTAAAAAATAACAATATTATAAAAAAATTAAGAAACTTGTGCTGCGCTTATATTGCGAAAAATAATGAACAAGACACATCATATCCATAAACATATTACAAAAATTTATGCATTCCCTCTTTTCACATTTAGTGATTAACTTTCATTGGATTTTGACGCCGCGTACTTACTTCAGTAATGTCCACTCCTCCGAAGATGACTAGAATAAGATTATGTAGCTATATATACTCTAAAAGCACTTTGAATAAATTATCTAGATAAGTTGAGCTGCCTAAGATCTAAGCTTAGACCGAAAACGGCTTGTATCTTATTCGATTATATAGATAAGTAAGAATTTTCCAAAAAGATAAAATGTCATTTTAATTCTATAAAAGGAGTGATCTCTCGGACTATAGCAGTACCTCAAGATTTCGATGCACATGACATGGTCGAATAGCTAATCATCAGTATTGTATTAGCATTTTAAGTATTATTGCAAGAAAAGTGATAAATAATTTTTTTCTTTAGAGTAATAATTTTGCGAATCTTATAAAATTATATGAGTATAAAAAAGTTTACTATATGTTATTGTTTATCAATTATTTACTTTTTTTATTTCTCATTTTTTCCCCTTTTCTCTTGAATCTCAATTCTTTTATCTTTATATTCTTTATTTATCTTTCCTTATTCTTTGTAATTTATTCTGTATTCTTCATTTTCATTATCTCTCTTTTCACATAAACATACATATTTTACTCTTTATTCTTTATCTTTCATGTATTATATTGATGACTTTTTATTTTTTTTATTTTTTTATTGTTTATCTTTAAATGTACATATATTTATATTGTTTACTCTCTAAGTTTCATAGAGTGGTTTTGCTACTAATATTAGAGTGATTGAGATAGTCGCCAAAAGAGAAGGTTGTCACTCTAATTTGAGTAAATGCGGGCACTTATAAGATAAGAATGAATTTTTCATTCAAATTTTTAGAGCGGTCACTCTACCGGAGTGATCCGATCTCACTCTAAAGCTATAGTGAATCACGAGTCACTAAAGATTGACTGATAAATGACTAACAGCGTGAAATTCCACTCAAAATTGTAGAGTGACATAACTATTTTTATGGACACTGATCCACACTGTACTCGAAAAGAGTGCCCTTTCACTCAAATATGGAGTGCAATTTCACTGCAACTTATAAAGTGCAATTTTACTCTTTCTTAGAGTGACGAATCACTCAAAGTGCACAGGCTCAATTTTCATTTTTCGTTACACTTGCATTTCACTCGTTTTGAGTGATATTTTATTCTTCGACTTTTAGAAAGTAACTATAATAACTCATTATTTATTAACAATATTTATAAATATGTAATTTATAAATATGTAATTAATGACAAATAATTAATATTCTACAAGGTCTGTCAGAAAAGTAATGAGATTAAATCTGAAGCGCATAATATGGCAACACTGAAAAATCGTAATCACGCAGAACGTAAAGTCGTAAAGTACAGTCCTTCCTTTAAAAGCGATACAAATTTCGATTCGTTTGGTTGCGTTCATGTGTCATTATAACATTTTTCATAAGTGTGTGTTAGTGGACCTCGTCACCGTTTTTGTAATCGTTATGAAGTGCACGGAAAAATAAGAAGTCGTAAAATATGGACAATTAACATTTTTTGCTGCGAGAGCTATAGTTTTAGCAATAGCAGCAATAGGTTTTTCTATTATTGCTAAAAATATAGCTCTCGCAGCAAAAAAAGTTAGTTGTCCATATTTTACGACTATAGATTTGCTACGGTAGCTAATTTCTTTTCCGTGTGACAAAATAGAATTCAACAAAGATATGCTATTATAAATATATAATTAATATATTATAATAAGATAAAGTTAAATGTACGATGTGAAAGAGAGCGCCACGCATTGTTATGAAAAGTTAAGAAAATAATTTAGTGATAACGTTTTATCATGTACTCAAATTTTTTGGTGGTACACGGCGCTTTCAATTCGAGAAATTTTGGCTAAAAAATGGATTGTGTGTGCGGTGCTACCACAGCCATTCTACTCACTAGACCTCTCCCCCTGTGACTTTTTTTTATTTCCGAAAGTAAAGTCAAACGTTAAGGGGCACCATTTTGAATCATTAGAATCGATTAAAGATCGATGACGGACAGTATAAACAGCCTTATTTCAAACGGACTTATCTATCCCGGATGCTTCGAACAGTGGAAACAGCTCCCGTTGACAGCGGGATGCTGATGGGTCATATTTTAAATGGGACCATTATAATTTAGTCACAAATGTATAATAAATAATTTTTTCGATTTAATCTCATTACTTTTCTGACACAGACCTCGCATATTTATATAAATCTATATAAATAATACGTACAACTCATAGAATATATACATAGAATATACATAGAATTATGTAATTTTCTTCTGCAATTTTATAAACAACGTTTCTCAAGTGATTTACGTTCTCCTTGTTTGCATCTTAATTATTATTAACATAATGGACTGCGAGATTAAAAAACCAAGCATATTAATTAGAACGTTATCTTTAGATGTAATGTAAATCAGTCAGACCACAGTACCCGTTTCCATGTATGTATATATAATGTGTATGCAATAAATCGTTACGTCATCAACTATTTTCTGAGTATAAATACGCGGTTGATTTATCGACGCGTTATAGTGCAGGAAAAACGTTTGCCAGAATTAGTAGTATTCTCGGAGAACGATAAAATGAAGACTCTGGTGCTCGTCGCATGTCTGCTTGTAAGTCGAACTGCACAATACGAACCAAATAAAACAATATACAGCAAAAAAGTTCTTTAATATCTGTTTCTTTTTTCGTGTCATCAAATAACATTAAAAAATAAACTAAAAAGTTTAAGCTCTTATACCTCTAATTTTTCATATTCATATTCACTGCAAATAATTACTCGACAAAAATTGCTGAGATTAAAAATATCCAATTATCAATGATATCTGGATATCATTGATCGGACATTATTTTGGCCTTGATCGACTTTTTATAAGTCCGATTGAAAGTTATCGAATTACCCGTTTGTTAATTTTTGAACGATTGTCCGATCATTTAAACCTGAATTTTTTCTCAGTGTGCAATTTTTGTCGGGAAATTATTTGCAGTGAATATAAATTGCTTTAACAAAAAGACTATTTAATATAACGATTCACTGGTTTAAATGACTTTTCTTCGTTCATACATGTATTATTTCCACATACATATTAGTCGTTTATGCCTTTTAATACTCAAAATAACTGCTATATTTTTCAAACTTTTTTGTTAATAACTTTTTAACGAATAACGAGCGACGGCTAAAACCTTCTGAAGGTCACTCGGAGTCATGACCTTGACAACATATATCAAGGTCATTGAAATCGGTGAGGTCGCCCTTAATGTTAAGTTTTACCCATTTGGATTATTTTCTAAAAAATAAAATGTTTTAAAATAAAAATATATTTGTAGATTTTGAAATGTACTTACAGATACTTTATTGCAGAATGCAGAAAGTCTTTTATCACAATAAACGCTTAACAAACATAATTTTTGTCCTTTTGACAAATTAAAGATATAACCAAATTCAATAATATATATTTATAAATTTGAGTCAAATCCATTATTCCAACTTCATTTGAATTGAAATAATTCTCAGAAAAATCGTGGATATTTTATGTGGTATTTGTAATCGTCCTAAGCAAACTATTCTCAGACTTTAAGATAAGTAGAATTTAAACTTTAAAACTTATAAATACGATATTCCAAAAAGCATAAAATGTTTTAAAAGTAATATTTCAATTTGAGAATCAAAATAACTATAATTTTATAATTAAAATTTTTTATAAGAGTAAGCTGCTCATATAGAAAATTTAAATCTTTGGCTACAATTCTGTCCTACTCGAAAGCGCCAGTTTCTACATATCGAAGTATATTCATAGAATATTCAAACACATCTTGTACAAGTTGAAATTTACTTTGAAAAGTAGGGGAGACCGGGGCTAGTTGGTACACGGCAATTATTGTAAAAGTAACAAAAGATAATATTGTATAAAAAATATAGTATTTCCGCAAAAACATTGCGATAATATTTCAATTAGTTATTTTAGGCAGAGTAGCGTATTTTCACAGACAGAAAATATTTTTAGTTTTATATATAGCCAAAAGTTAAATAAATCAGTGATGTACTAAATGTTATATTTATAAATATGGTTATCATATCATAAATCTAACTGTGTCTTTAAAATCTTTACTTTAAACGTAATAACTTCCAGTTATGTTAAAGTCTTAAAACATTTTTTTGTTTAAACAATAATCAAAATATCTAAATATGGTAGGTCGGGACTGATTGTGACAGGGTAGGTTGTTTATACTGCTGTTCTACTTATAATTTCGACCAACTCCGTCGATGTAACACATAATTTCGGCATAACAGCGGCAGATATTTTAATCTTATGTAAGATTTCACCGTTAACGTCTCTTATTACGTATCAGAACCCGTCAATACAGAACATCAATTAAATTATATTTATATTATAGTTTTGTACTCAACAATGTAAGTGTAAGATAACACATATTGTTACATGTTGTCATTTCTCTTTATTAAATATATTATACTTTGAAAACTGGATCTTTCACAACTTAATAATCTAGTACTGTAACAACTGACCCCGTATATGGAGCTGGTTGTTACAAATGTCGTCGCCTTATAATTGTTATTGATGCGACAAAATTAATTATACTATTTAGTTAAAAAAATAATTTTTGTGTTATATAACCATATACGGCTATTGAAAAATTCATTTGCGGCTTGTATTCCATTTATTAGTTACGTGTAAAAAAAATCTTTAAAAAAGTGTACCAACTAGCTCTGGTCTTCTCTACTTGTATTTTTCAAAATAATCATAGAGAATCTGAAATATACGCGAATAGATACAAATCTATTCGTAAATATCGAATCTCATCTCTGATCTAATTGTAAGTACTCCGTCATGTTAACATTTAATACAAAATAATGTTTAAGATATATATGTTATAGTCAAAGCCCGAAACGCGGGCATTCCTAGGATTGACTAGTCAACCCTGCACAGAAAAAAAAATATTCTTGATTTGAAAATATATTTAGTTTAAAGTTCCAACAACATGGAAATCTTGAAATAAAATTATATTGCGTTAAACGAAGAAAATTTGCTTGAATGAAGTCATTATATAGTTCAACCAAGAAAAAAAATGTTGAAATAAAAAGTTGAAATTCTTATAAGAAGCTCATAGTAATCTTGCGTATATACGAAACAATCTACATCTTCTTATTAGAATTTCAACTTTTTATTTCAACATTTTTTTTCTTGGTTGAACTATATAATGACTTCATTCAAGCAAATTTTCTTCGTTTAACGCAATATAATTTTATTTTAAGATTTCCATGTTGCTGGAACTTTAAACTAAATATATTTTCAAATCAAGAATATTATTTTTCTGTGTGGGGAACGACCAAGCGTCTTGGTCAAAGCCCGAAATAAGTTTTGCGTTTCGGCTTTTGACTAGTCAATCCTAGGAATAACTAATACAGCTGGTCAAAGTTAGAAACTTAAGAAAAATCACTTTGGACTTTGACCAGTCAATCCTAGGTGTGGCTTAATTCGGACTGTGTGACTGTTAACAAATAAAATCAAGATTTTTTTTACTAAATTAAGTTCTTATTGTTAACATAATGTAGCTTTTTATTTACTTTTTTACTCTTGTACATAGTTTTTTTCTCCTTAAGTTTAAAAATGTAGCTTTGGTAAAATATTGGTAAATGTCTACAATTAGGGCCCCAACGAGAAATCAATTGAAAAGAGGTAAATTCTATGTATTTTTGCCCCCCGAATCCAAAACTGTTGATAAAATTTGGGGGTCGCTTGTATTTTTTAAGATATCGTTAAGAAAATGAAAAAAAACACTAAACTCGGATATTTGGTTTTTTTATTTATCAAATACGGATTAATTATTACTCATTGTCGGTTGTATTCTCTTCCGGTGGAAAAAATTTTCCGATGGCTTCGAAAAAAGCAACTATTCTGTTGCTAAACTTGTATCGCCGTTTAAAAAAAAATTCTGCCATGTATCCGATGAGATGTTTTTCTCGCGTTCCGTATCGTGGAATGTTGATAGGTTAGTGACGCGCTTTAAACAGTTAAATACTTTTAAAGCGCGTCACTAACCTACATAGGTTAGATGACGCGCTTTAAACACTTAAATACTTTTAAAGCGCGTCACTAACCTACATAGGTTAGTGACGCGGACTATAATTTCTGTTTTAATTACGCCACATTTTCGCAAAAACTCTATTAATTCATTTTGCCTTTCACACATGGATAGAAACTGAAATAATTTCATTGTTCTATTAATTGTTATAACACAGGACTACTGACGATAGACTTCATTGCTCGATTGTCGGTCGAACACTGTGACGTTATAATTTTTGTGAGAACACGAGATTTATGTTTACTGTGCAAGGTGAAGCAAGGTCTACCCCACAAAGTCATTAACTTTTGAAAATAATGATTTTATGTCAATATTTACCACAATATCTTAGTAAATACAAGCGACCCTCAAATTTTATCAACAGTTTTGGATTCGGGGGGCAAAAATACATAGAATTTACCTCTTTTTAATTGATTTTTTGTTGGGGCCCTAATTGTAGACATTTCAATATTTTACCAAAGCTACATTTTTAAACTTAAGGAGAAAAAAACTATGTACAAGAGTAAAAAAGTAAATAAAAAGCTACATTATGTTAACAATAAGAACTTAATTTAGTAAAAAAAATCTTGATTTTATTTGTTAACCGTCACACAGTCCGAATTAAGCCACACCTAGGATTGACTGGTCAAAGTCCGAAGTGATTTTTCTTAAGTTTCTAACTTTGACCAGCCGTATTAGTTATTCCTAGGATTGACTGGTCAAAAGCCGAAACGCAAAACTTATTTCGGGCTTTGACCAAGACGCTTGGTCGTTCCCCAGGATTGACTAGTCAATCCTAGGAATGCCCGCGTTTCGGGCTTTGACTATAACATATATATTTAAAAGCATGCATATATTGTACACTAATTATACACTAAAACAATAGCACAAAACTCTTCACCTCTTTTGCCATCTTATTGCAGAATTATCCTAATAATGAACTGCTTTATTCCCACATCTTTTATTCGCAACATTTTGCATAAACCTATGTTCAGAATATCTAAAAAAAAATATTTAAAATTTAAATAATATTGTAATATAATTTGCATAATATTTTAAATATAAGTATTAAGAAATATATAAAAAATATATTAGAAAATAGGTATATATAAGACTAAATGAGTCTTTTGGATTTCAGGCAGTGGTCTACGCCGCCAATGAAAAAGTGACACGTTTCCATGAGAACGTTGCAAAGTGTAGCCAAGAATTAAACAAACCGCGTAAGTATTAAATATATATAGTACCTTCTTACAAAAAATATTAACTTTTTTGATAGCAAAAAATATTTACTTTCAAAATTATGAAGTGAACGTATTAGTTTTGTAGAAACCATAATGCTAACACCATGAAATAAAAATTAATGAAATTAACAACTAATTATATGTATTTTGGTATTAAAATTAAGAAATTCACAAAAAGTAAAGTTGATTAGTTTAAAACTCATATATTGAAGATCAGTGCAGAAGTTGTAAGTCAATCAGTTCAAAAATTTTCGAAAAATTTCGCTAATTTCAAAAACATAGTTTCAAGAAAAATTACGTTTAAAGTTTTATTTATTTCAAAATTTAATTATTAATGGAAAATTATTTTCTTAGCTTTTTACTTCAACTACAGCTTCGACAAGAATATTTTGTGGTCAAATTTTTTTGGCAGGACATTAAAATATTACTGGATATATTAACAGAAAAAATATGTTATAGTAAAAAAAAATAAAATAAGTATAGATATAAAAAACCTGAATCTCTTATTTTTGGTTATTCTATGGCATATCTAAAACCCATTAGTAAAATCCAAAAAGAACATTCACATATTTTTATTGTTAACAAATATTGTGATTTTGTTAAACAATATTATACTTTCCAAACATCATCTAAGAGCGACAATATAATTACGATATACGATTTAATCATTTTAAATATTTTCTCTGATATAATAAAATCAACTAAGAATTAGTGTCATGTTATATAACAAAATTAGAGAACCGGAACGATAAACAATACATAAATCACTAATTTCTAACAATAGCTTCAAACTTGCCCAATGCTGATAAGAGCTGCAATTAATAATAGGGATCTACAAATAATTATTAGATCAGTAATTATTAGATAAATATAAATAAAATAGTGTTAGACCAGAATTGTGTAGATAATAATTTTTTTCAGCGGCTGGACCCGAGGTAATCTTTTGCGTTCTTCAGAAGGGAGGCAACGTATGTATCTACATATTTATTGTATAAATATACTTAGTATAGAAAATATGCAGAGTATACCATTACATAAATGTGCCACTCTTTTGTATACCGTTAAATTAAAAATCTAAACTTTGTCTTATAAAAGTAAAACTTAAGTTATTAAAGATTACAACCGTGTGACTCATAAAAACTGTTTATATGTCAAAAGGCAAGTCAATTTTCTCTGCGCTAGTGCATACCCAGGTAGCACATACACGTTTCAGAAATGTATTATAAGCGTTTTTCCGAAACGTTTTAAAATCGATTTCTAGAAACGTTTCTCATGAGTAAAAATGTCCATTCGAAAAACGTTCGATGGAACGTTTCTTTTCCGATAAAATAACGTTTAAAAAACTATTATAGAAACGTTTTGTTTTAATGATAAAGACATTTTAGATAAAAACATTTAAAATTCCTACTTTTCACGTCTTTTGAACGTGTTTATGACGTCTTTGAGACATGCGTGAGAATGTTCTAGAAGCTTTATGCAGACATCTATGACGTCTATTCTTTTTCGAAGAAATTCCTGAACTGGTGCGCATTCGTGCAATAAGTTAAAGTGAAACAAAATATACTTGTCTCACTCTAACTTAATTGCATTACTATTGTGCACCAGTTCAGGAAATTCTTCAAAACGGAACACACGTATAAATGTTCTTTCAATGGCCACGTTCAGTAGAACGTTTATTTTACAACTGTTGAAAGTTTTCTTAGCTCAGATTTTTCCGATGACAAATAGATTAAGACCGGTAGGACAAAATTAATTTAAGTAAATAAGTGGATATATGTGCATGGATAAAATGATTTATTTTGTGCAATAATTAGTGCAATATAAATTTAAATGTTTCAAAAAAGACTATTACAGCTATTATACATATAGATAAAGCAAATTATAATTTTGAAAGAAAAAATTTAACAAATAGGTATTTTTGTTAACTGTAGAAACGTAACAAATACGTTTCTTAAATCATGGTTTCAAAAACATTTTTTGCTTCAAACGTTTTTTAATGGTTCTTTACGGTTATGAAACTATGTATACGTTCAAATAACGTATGTGAAACTAATCTGTGCTATCTAGGTAGCGTATACGTGTATTGATATATAATTGTCATAACAATTGTAATTCAATTCAATTTTATACAATAAATTTAATTTAATTGTATTTGTCCATAAATCATACAAATCTTATAAATTCGAAATTTAATTAGCAGAAATAATAAGATTATTTTCTGTTTATAATCAATTTTAAATGCTTTTAACAACGATCACTATTATTTATAGTTAAAATGTCTGAAAAATTAATATATGTAAATATTTTTTACCAAGAAAAGGAATAATGAAAATATTCCTTAATGGCGATAGTTAATTTTATCTATCCCATAACATAACATGACACAATAAATATCACTAGCAACTAAATAACATTACTATAACTTATCAAATATTTAATAACGTGTTATGTATAATATTGCAGATTACAATTAACGTAATATAAAAGAAAAATTGTATCGCTAGTAATCAAAAAAATTAATAGCACAAATCGTATTAATGAGAATATGTACAATACAATCTGAGTGACTTCTATATAAGAATTTATAGAATTTATTATTCCATAAAAATTTAAAATACTAACTTTTTCACTTTTTATGTGTATATAGTAAATTATTTTATAAATTACAAATTTACTGATTTCAGATCGATGAAGAGGGTAAATATATATTAGAAAAAGGTCTTGCAGATTTTGATAATCTTATATCTGACGAAGCCAAGAGAAACCAAGCGAAGGATACTGTTCGCAAGTGCTATGAAACACGTAATAAATATTCTATTATTTATATATCACATTACTAATTATTATTTTTTATGTGCGTACCAAAAGTTCCCAGTAGAGTTCAAGTCAAATTTTTTAAATAAAAACCCCCATTTTTTATTTTATCAATTTTTTTCATTAATCAATTTGAACAACTTTTGTCAAAAACATATTTTTATTTGCCTTATACTTTTTGAGATATATTTAAGGAAAACTTGGTAACTTTTCCAATATTTAGCTTACGACATCTCGATAGCTATTCGTCGGAGAGAAAAGTGATACAGGACAAGACTTGATTTGGTCTCAAGAATATGCTATTGCAATAGTACCCCAACTTTTTTAAATACTTGTGACAGGTATACATAAATGTATACATATATACATGAATGCTGCAAGAAAATGTATTCCATATTTCATTTAAAAAATTTGACTTGGGCCCTACTGGGCTCAACACGAGCCCCGGACTTAAAATCTAATAAGATTTATTGGCCTCCTTTGAACTTTATCTGAAATATTTTTCCAATAAATCAATATACTTTCTGAGATAATTGGCCGTTCCGAAACTTTTGGTATACGCACGGTATAATAATTTTTTTAATTTGTTATATAAACACTATAATTATACGATATATCTCCAGTTTCTTAAATAATCTTTTATTATTGCAGTTGAATATAAAGGACCCAAAGAAGCTAATACAGAACAGACAATGAAGGGTGTTCAGTGTGCGTTGCCTACGGTAGCTCTTATCGACAAACCCTAATTGAAGAAATACATTCTTTTCTTTACGTAAAACTCTTTCTATGTAAAAAAATAATAACAGGTTGTAGAAATCCCGCATTAATAATCTTTATTTTATATGTTTTTAATATACTCTAAAGGTTTCTTGTTGCTTTCTCTTAAACTGTAACTGACTTGTTTGTGCTAATAATGCAATAAAATATAACATTTGTTTTTTTCAAAACATTTTCGAAATATTCTACTTATTTATATCAATTCCTGTACTATACGTAATTAAAATGTTACATTGTTAGAAAATTTGTGTTAAATATAACATAAATCACATGTCCCAAACGGTCCACTCAAAGTTTTGTGTTAATTTAACATAATATAGATGTGTTAAATGTGGTAACACCGATACTATGTTAAAATATTTCAACAGAAAGAAAATGCAATTTTGATCGTAATTTGAGATTAATTATGTGTACAATTAACATAACTTTTATGTTAAAGTTAAGATTGTAGAATAATAAAATCAACACTCTTCTTCTGTAAATTTTTATTCCCACTTTTATTATTATAGAATAAAATCAACACTCTTTTTCTGTAAATTTTAACACATTTAATAAATACGTTCAAATTGTGTTACTTTAACATATTTTTTAAATTATTTTAATAATTTTACATTTTAAATTTGTTAAGTTCAATTAATATAGCAGGCATATGTTAAATCTACACATGTATGTGTTGATTATTTTACACAAAAATTTTAAACAAACTACAAAAATTTTTCAACAGTGTATAAAAAAATTTAATTTTTTGAATTTTATGTTATTTATAAAAATTCTTATAAAAAAAGTCATTACGAAATATTAGATATAAAGAATTATAAAAATAATATAATTAATATTTGTAAAGTTATATAAAATAAAAAAAACGCTTTTCTATAGCCTCGTTTTATTTTTTTCAAGTGCGAGTCGAAAAGAAGGCAGTTAGAAAATCGTGATGGGAAGAGCAATCCTATTGAACTCTGAATAAATGTGTGCAATTAATGACTTACGCTGCGAATTAATATTTCGTCTTCAATCGTTCAGCCATTCTAGAATCTCTTACAAATCTTATTTTTTTTTTTTTTTGAAATAATTTGCTTTGTATATATTAAAGTCTCTATGCTCTATCTTTCCTTTTTTGTATTTTTACGTTACTTTATATATAAATTGCTTTATATTTTTTTGTTTACATTCATATTTTTCCTACATATTGTATTATTATTTACATTATTATAATATAACTATTCAATAGATGTTTAAAAGAACTCAGTTATTTTTCTATTCTATTTTCTTATTCTTTATTTTTACTCTTATTTTTCTTTCTTTATTACAACCCGAAAGCTCAAATATTTCATGAATTATGCTGCATCTGGCACCTGTACGCAAGCTTATATGAATAAACAAAGTAACCTTAACGCCCTGTAAATTATTTAGTGTCGCGACGGTGATAAAGCGCAACGTTTTAACGACCAGCCACTGCAAACGCAATATGCGGCAACCACGTACATATATACGCGCTTATGTACGTGTAAAAGCGAAGATGGAGTTCGCGTAAGCGACTCACGTCGCCGGTTATAATGGCAGTCGGTAATGGTAGAAGTTAGTTTGTATATGCAGCGTCGCATAAAATTGTAGCCGGACGGAACAAGGGTTGGGACAAGATGTTGGAGAGGGTGACATTTTAGATACCGTGGCAAATAGCTGGGTTTAAAGTCGATTATCGTCCATCGAACGTCCTTTTTAAACCTAAAAATAAAGGTGGACTTCTAATAAATTTTGAGATTTTTAATCTTTCAATTTAAATTAAATTTTTTTAATTTTCTATTTAAATTCTACAATATTAAAATTCAAAAATAAAATAATATTTTAAAATAAAAAAATATTTTAGAAAAGGTCTAAAGAATAAACAAATTGCTATTTTCGTTTTTTCAAAAAATTATATTAAAAATAAATAATATAATTAAAAATAAAATAAATAACAAAAATAAAAATAAAAATAAAATAATATAAACCAATATTTCTAAAATATTTCTGAAATAAAAGTCAATAGTAATAATATTATTTTGAATTATTTTATCCATCAGTACGACGTAATATTATTCAGATTAAAATCGCGTAAAGTGTAATAATACACATTAAAATGTAATACTATTCTGAAAAAAGATAAGATCAATTGTTTATTACGAATACAGGCGTATATCATCTGTAATTCCAGCTACATTTTATTACCCAATAATTCTGAAGGCGATAACAAGGCCAAAAGAATTTCGTTTTCGCAGAAACTATTTGCTGTTAAACATAACCGACAATAGGCAAGATCAAATTAAAGTTTGAGTCCGTATAATATCTGTTGCACGCTGTAACAAAACAGCATGTTGGAGACCTTGAGCAGTGACCGTAATTACTGTCATTATTTTTTATCATTTGTAATCATCGTAATTTGCCGCTACCATTTTTATCACTTATTATTTCATCATAATCCTCTGTTTTTTTTTATTCGTTATCTATTACTCAATGAACGTGCAGTATTGTTCTATATTTCGATACTTTGTTTAATAAAAATATTTTGTATATAAAATTATTAATTATTATTATATCTTATTAATATATAATATTATATATTATATATCTTAATTATATCAATTGTATTAATATTTCAGAGTGTAATTTTGTAAATGTAATTATTAATATAAGCATCGTATTACATATAAAATGTCTTTTTAAATCTCAAATTGTAAAATTGCAATTATAAGTGTAATTTTAATTTTATTTTCTATATAAAACATTAATATATTCGTGGAAGGAACCGGGCTAATTAAGAGCCGATCGCAGTTGACGGTGCGAAAATTATATTTATTGAGTCAGTATCGAACGCTAATGAAAGACGGTTGCTTCTTACAGACTGGTGAAGTGTTCCTCCTTATGGCTGGCACCTAGAGGAGACCACATAGAATACCTTGTCATCCGTGAGTGGTCACCGTCATGTTAAATTAAATTGTTACAATCTACATATCACACAGCACATTGCTGAAGATGGTCCGAATAGGGACCGAAACATACGTTTAATTCCAAAGAAGAATAAATATAATTTTCGCACCGTCAACAGCGATCGGCTCTTAATTAGCCCGGTTCCTTCCACGTGTAGACATCCAACAGAGCCTTATCTCTCCAATTAATATATTACTAAATAACAGTATATTAATAATATAAGGCTAAAATTCTCTGTATATTTTTACTTACATTAAAAATATATATATATTTTGATTTAAAAAAAAAATTTATTTGGTGGCTCCTAATAGCTTATTTACTTAATATAATACGTGTATTTATTTAGAAATATTTACAGGTATTTTTATTTAGAATTAGATATTTTCATTTAAATAAAATGAATATATATTTTAATAAAAACAAATAATTTTTAGTAAATGTATTTACTTCATTAAAAAATTTTTTTCTTTCAGTGTACATGTACTGATTAAAATTGCCGTACTTGTATTATTTATACATTTATACTACATTACTTGTTAAGCATTTCAATTGAATTGAATCAACTTTGCGTACAATTGCTGTGTTTTTTCTGAATGTAACCAATGCCGCACAAATGAAATACACCTAATTTGAACACACACATGCACGCATGAAACAATTGCGATATTGTAATCACATAGTATCACAACGCCATCAAAACTTATGCAAATCTGATATGCCGGCCAATTATACTAATCGCGCTTCCGCAAATCTACGCGCATACACACGTTACATATACACACAAATGCAGAATTTCCTCTCGCGTGTCGATGATGTAAGATCATATACAACGCTGCGGACAATATAAATATGTCCATGGAAATACAATGTCGCCCAGTTGTCGGATCAGTTTATGCAAGTTGTTCGTTTCTCTCACTAAAACGCAGAAAGATGAAGAAAGTCGGGCTTTTCGTTTTAGCACTCATTGCTATCGTAAGTACAATTTCTTTTCACACACGCGTATTATATACATATTACTGTTCTTTCTTATATTTCATTTAGGTAAAAAAGCTAAATACACTTACACAAATGCGAATTGATTACTGCGGTGTTTAAAATATGCAAGAAAATTGCATTTTTCTTAGCAAATATATGGAGAGAGATCATTATTTATAACATCTTTTTAATTTTAAACACCGCATATTTTTATAACCAAGCCTCAAATTAGCATTCTATTATAACAAACTTAAATTATAGTTAAAAAATTTATTAAATTAGTTTTGTAATCCAAATGTTATCTCCTATATATATATATATAAAACTTAGTAACAAAGAAGTTACTAAAGCCTTCAGATTTAAGTGAAAAAGTGTACTTCAAATTAATCAAAATAATAAATCTTTTTATTAAAAAAAAATATATATTGTTTCTCGCACATTTTGAGCTACATATATACATAATAATTTCTGGATACGTTTATAAGTGTCTGAAAAAAAGGTTAAATATCTTTGCGTGAATCAGAATAGGTTATATGCAAGTGTCGAGTAAAGGTTTTTTAATTATTAGATATATTTTATTATTTATGTATGTTTTCAACATTTTATTAATTTTTTTATCAAATGTATAATTAAAATTCAGAAACAGCTGGTTTAGGAAAAAATATCTTTAATTTTATTTTTAATCGATCAAAATATAGCCAATCACACGAAAGAAAAGTAAATAAAGGTGATTCGGATATATTGATTCAGTGATAAAAGAAAGAAACATTGAGAAACATAAAGATAGATAGTTTTGTTCTATGATTTTAACTGCACACTGATAAAAATTGATGTAAATTTACAGAGGAAATTTATTTATTTTTTTTGTAAATTTACTGAATTTTTCTAGATTTTTACTTATGCATTTTTTTTCTCTTGTTTCAGTGAAATATACAGGAATTTTATGAAAAATTAACTGCAGAATCTAGTATTTTTACAACTCATTTGTAAATTAGCTCCCGGTATTGTTAAATTTATCCATAACATTACATATGCTAAAATTTTATTTCTATAGGGTAACTCCGGTATATACGCCACACCTAAAGAAAACTTAATTTATCGAGTACTATCTACTATGTTTAAGGCAAATGAGTTATACCAATAAAAACTTTATATTGTCTACTACTATAGAAAAAATTAGAAATATGAAATATTTTATTCTTTGTATTTAACAAAAAAAAATTTAGAAATCCTTGCATTTTTGCCATATATCCTATAGGGGTGGGATATATGACATTCATGGGTGGAATATATGCCTTATAAAAAATTACAAATAATGTTTATAAATAAGGCAATAAAATATCATATTAAGTTATAAAATGTGTGTAAAAAAAGTTTATTAAGGTAAGAATGATAAACAAATCATAAAACCTAAAAATTTTTTAAAGAAAATAGACGAACGATAGATGCATTAAAGATTATTGGTACACGATCCAAAAAAAAAGAAGGAAAAAGAACTCATAAGAGATTTCGATTTTTACGGAGTATCCGTACTATTTACTACGTTTACGCGGAGCGTTACTTCTGTAGTCTACCCGCGGAAAACAGTTAAATATGAACTTTATATGGACCTTAATAAAATCTCCATTTAAATTTTATTTGATTTAAATTAATGCTGAATAACTGCATTAATATGGCTCATATTTGTTCTATATATAAAACTTAATTAAGAATATAAGAAGAAATGCCGATATACATTTCGATTAAAAATCTCGAACATATGAATACATGTCGTATATTCTTAATCGACGTGTATACTCGTACGTATGTTTCGTAGTATACAAAGTATATATACGTACTTCTTACAGTATCATTTCATCATCAAAATATTCGTATTTAATTTGGCTTAATAAGGATTTAATTAGCTAATATATTCAATTTAAATATTAATCTTATTGAAACCATATATGAAATTAATAAGTTGTACATTTTATTCAAATTTCATTAAATTCAAATAAAACTTTTATATGTTCTTAATATGTTGAATTCAAATAAGACCTTTATATGTTCTGAATAAGTTCTAAATCTAATTTAAATTTAATTAAATTCAAATAAGACCTTTATACGTTCTTAATGAGGCTTTTAAGGCACAGCGCGCGCGCACCTGGGGCTGGATCCTTGAATTTATTCGCAAGAAAAACGTATGCGGAAATTCTGCTCTTATAAAAAAGTTGCAAGTTGATTAACTAAAAGCCATGTGATCAACTTGCAACTTTTCTGTAAGAGTAGAATTTGCGCATACCTTTCTCTTGCGAATAAATTCAAAAATCCAGCCCCTGTTGTAGCTTGCCGAAATTTTGCGGTTTCAATCAACAGGCAATGTTTTTCAAACGTTTTGTAATATGTGTTTAAAACTGATTTTCAAATATTTTTCAAACGTTTAAAAAACATTGTCTGCTAATTAGGATAATAATGGGATTAGAGAATATGGTATCAACAGAGAATGAGTTATAAGATAAAAAAAAACGTTTATAAATTACAATTATTGTGTTTATATTGGTTTGCTTTAAATCCAGTGGTACAAAAAGAAGATAAGTAAACTTCTGATAAAATTAACGAAATGCGCAACACTTGCGCAGTAATCGAATACATAAAAACAAATATTAATCGCTAGCAACAAAAAGATTGATGCAGTTGCACAAAATATTAATCACCATAAAAACCAAGAATACAATTTGCTAGCTCAAAAGAATAAAAATAGAGACATTTTTTATATACTTAATCAAACTGAACCCTTATGGAAAAATACACTCAACTTTTGGTGTTAACCGTTAAAAAAACACCATAGAAAAACTCTTAAAGTTGGGTGTGATTTCGGACCAATTGAAGGTTAACCATCATTTGAAGGTTAATCTTCAATTGGCGGTCCGAAATCACACCCAACTTTAAGAGTTTTTCTTCGGATGATGGTTAACCTTCAAGTGATAGTTAACCTTCAATTAATGATTAATCCTTAAAAAATGACGGTATAAACCCTAAAAATATGAACCCTCAAATGAAAGTAACAAATATGGCGTCCCAATGAGAATCTCTTAAGGAGGGTGGTTAGTCAAATCAATTTGATAAGAATTAGTTCAATGGAGAATATTCGTCTATGGGAATCTGTCGTCCATATATGCCAAAGTTGAAGATAATCGTCTGCATGGTTGTCGAGTAATTAATTATTGAAGTTATACTCTTGTCTCTCTCTTATACACGGGCGACACAGCAAAAATGTTACCTAACCTGTAATGTAACTCTCAAAAGCATATTAAAAATGATAAGAATTTAGTGAAAATAGGTGCAAATAACTCTTTACATATTTAGGAAAAACTTTCTCGAAGACTGAAATGATTCGTCTTTATAGTTATCAAGAAATTGTAAAAATAAAAAAAACAGGACCACATTTATTATTTCCACATTTCAATGTGGATAATAACGTATTTGGGTTTCAATTGTACAAACAACTCTTTTTAAACCTTAAGAAACAGCAATTAAATGCATTCCACATATTTATTTGCTAAAATTCGTTTATTTCACGCGACGAAAATCTAACCTATATGCTTTCCCCCTGCCGCGCCGCCTGCCTCGCACCGAGAACTAACCAACCTCCTTAAGGACTCCGCTCGCTGAACCGGATTCCTCGCCTCGATCCTCCCTCTCGGACGCTAGCTGCCGCAGCTCTCCCTTTCCTGGCGGTGAGCTCTCCCTGGTGATCCGACTCTCGCTCGGTTAGTCTCCAGAACACGCGCCGCAACGATCAATCCGTCAAGAAAGAAATAACGGACTCGACACGTTCGAAGAAACGCAAGCAAGTGCGGCCATGACACCTAACGAGTGAGGAAGGAGGCGGGGGCTCTTTGAGAGTGGCGACTCGCGCGTCGCGCCATCTAATGTGAAACGATCGGGCGTTGTAAAACGCGAAAAGAATTCGAGCGCAATATCTGAACAAATTATTTAATTTTTAATAAGTCCAATTATTAATATTTATTTTCATAAGTGAACTTATTTTTTATTTTGATAAATGTAAATACAAATATCTTATTGTATTAATATTTAATATTAATAATTTAATTAGTTGCTTAATTTAACTTCTTGTTTAATAAATGAGCGGATGTAGTACTGAAAATGTACCTATTATATAATATTTTAATTTTCAAAATTGTCAAATTACAAACAGGAATTTTGTTGTGACTTTTACAGTTATAAAGTAACTATTTAATGGAAATGGAAGCCTAAAAAAATTAATATTGTAACGCAATTATTATAATGCTCAAATTATAAAATATTTACATTATCCATGTCTGCCAATACAATATAATTTTTTATTCATATTGCATTCTATATAATGGCAATGTTATTATATATTTGACAGGCAAATCAAAATAGCTTTGAATCGATATCGAAATGATGAAATATCCATGTCTTAACAGAAAATACATAATTTGCCTGTTTTTCGATACATATATATTTAAAATAATTAAAAACCCACATAGCATGCATATCAAAAAGACGTCCCGAAGATATCCCGAGAAGATATCCTATCTTCTAAATATATCTTCGGGATATCTTCTGGACGTCTTTTTGATATGCATGCTATGTGGGAAGCCAATGACCTACATAACTAAAACTGAAATTATAAAATATATGTACGATGTAGACAGTATAAAATAATTAACATAATTAAACATGCAGATTTGTGGTTGATAATGACAAAATTCAATAATAAACCTATAACCTAACAGACTACAACGCAAGACTAACATAACTCGCAGGTTTATTAAAATCTTATGAATCACAATTTTTGATTAAATATGAATATATGATGGGTCAATGGGAACACTTTCAATTAAATAAAAATTTAATTTGGGTGTTAATTAAAATTTTATTTGTTTCAAATACAAATAAAATTGAACTCAGGATGGTTAGATGCTTATTAAATATTAATATGATCCATATATGCGCCTGGACAAGTTAAATCCAATAGCAAGATCTTATTTAAATTTAATTTCGATCCAAATTTGGAACATATTTAAATTTAATTACTTTTATATTCAATATTTGGTTTTTATTTGAGTTTAATTTCGTTCATATAAATGACTAATATAAACCATATTTAAAACATATTTAACTCTTTTCCGCGGGTAGTAACTTACGATAATTCACTCGTTTACGCGGAGTAAATTATCGTAAGTTACTACAAAATCCCGTTTACGCGAAAGAATTATCGTAAGTTACTACAGAAGTAACGCTCGCGTAAACGTATAGTATATGGCATAAATCCCGCACGCTAAAAATTCCGTATATCCCAAACAGGTGGGATACCAATAGAAGATATCAAACTAAACAAAAAATACAAGAGCTATGCACTTGTATTTTGCTGTATTCCATCCTTTACTATCGCTCTACACTTATGTATCATGAAATAACCATTATAAACACCGCAAATCCAAGTGTAACGCATAAACGTCTAAAAAGAATATATTAGACAGAAGCACTTTTTATGTGTTTCTTTATGTGTTAAATTACATCATTTAACACGTTTAATCATATTAAATTAAAAGTTAATACGTTCAATCGTGTTAAATGACGTGATTAAAACAACAAGAAATGTGTAAGAAGAGTTTTGGCTAAAATAACACACTTGGATTTGCAGTCAAACATTTTACATTTCCTGCAGTAATCATTTTACGTAGGTCGCAATACATGATCGCGCTACCCGGGAAAAAATGGAAGAGATCTGAACAAACTTGATCAGATCTCATCAGATCCGATCCACTCAGATCTGGTTTGATCAAAATATTGGCCCTATCTGATCAGATCCAATCAGACATGAGTAGATCTGATCCGATCCTAGCGGATAGAGTCAGATATGTAACAAGAATAATCTATTATATCTGCTCAGATCCAATCAGACATGAGTAGATCTGATCCGATCCGGTGTCCATCCACTGCAGAAAATTGTTGTTTTTAAATGTTATTTTTTAAATGTGCCACTTTATTATAAAAGTGGACTCCACGATACAAAAGTTGTGCCGTTCCACGATTTACATAACTTGGCGCAACTTAGCACGATACTGCCGTGTCTGATACCGTTCTTATACCACTGTTCATCAAATTTTAAATACGAGAATCAGATTCCGTCGGATGCCATCTATCGGATACTTTGAGATGCAACATTATCTGATCATATATAATCTTATATGACTATATAAGTTTATATGTGATTATATTATTTTATCAGTTTAAATTATTAGGTATGTTTGCAAAATAATTTAAAAGATTTATGTTTTATATATACATATACACATTAATCTTTTATATTTATCTATTATTAATTAATTTTGCATGGTACTTTTTTAATGGAATATTTATAATAAATTCTACATATGGTGTCGAAATTAACAATTATTATCAAATTGGCAGAGACTATATTTATTATATATGTTAATGTTTCAAAATTGAGAAAACTGTTTTTAATATAAAAATTAATTGATTTTTTGATAAAAAATCATTTAAGCTTCCCCTTCACAGAGTTAATATTATATTTGATATAATGTACAACATTGGGTGTAAAAATTAATAATGGACAATTTGAGAACGAAATTTTTATAAGTTCTATACTGACGAGATCTGCTCAGATCCGGCAAGATCGGAAGAAATCTGATTGGATCAGCAACACAACTTTGTAAGCCAAGATTGATCTTATTTGGTGAGATCAAGATATGTCTGACTAGGTCTGCTCAGATCCGGCAAGATCGGAAGAGATCTGATTGAATCAGCAACACAACTTTGTAAGCCAAGATTGGTCTTATCTGGTGAGATCAAGATATGTCTGGCTAGGTCTGCTCAGATCCGACAAGATCTGAGGCGTAATGTCTGCTCGTACTTCAGGAGATCTGAAGCAATCAGATAATGTCCGATTAGATCGGAAGAGATCCAATTGGATCTGCGATTCAATATCGAACGGCAGCAATGGTCAGATCTGGTGAGATCGGATTATAGTTCAGCATATCTGGCTGTATGTGATCAGATATGGCCATGCAGATCTGGCGAGATAAAATTGTATCCAATCAGATCTGACTTTACTTGAATTTCAGATCTCGTTGTATCTCATTTTATCAAATCAGGCATGGTCAGATCTCCTCCATTTTTTCCCGGGTACTTACTACATTGAGAAATCGATTCAACTCATGATGGTTTCGTTAATATTAACAAAAGAAGTGAAATTACAACACAATACTAATATGCCATAAAGGCAATATGAGATTTTAGTCTCAGTATAGTGGTATTACGGTATATTCGAAATCATTGCAGTAATAGAAAATTAAGTGGCCAAATATCTAACATCTGCAGTATCTGTGAGATGTGAAATTTGGGGCTTTACTTGTAAAAACACAAAATCTACAATTAAACACCATAATCATATAATTCCTTGAATAGCGGTTATATCGAAAATTGCTATTTTATCAAAGAGAGTGTGGAACGGGCTAAGTAAGAGCCAGGCGCTGTTGACGGTGCACAAAAGTTAATCCCTTTATTTATGATAAATCAAATTTTAAATGTACGTTTCGGTCCGAATTTTTGGATCATCTTCAGCGATACTACAAAAAAACAATATACAGGATACATGAAATCAGTAAAAAATTAAACGTATATACAAAAATAAATTAAATACCTACATATAATAACGGAGTAAAAAAAAAATATATATATATATAAGAATAGACAACTCGAGACATCAAGCTCGACAGCGAGGAAAAGTCAGCCTCTATATAGTGCCAGCTACTAAGAGGATGTGTTGCATTGGTACGGAAGCAATGAGATCTTAAAAAACCATCAGTATTAAGTGTAAAGAAGAAAAGTAAAAGTAGTCAAAAAGTTAAAAGAGGCGACTCACCATGCTCGTCGAGCGAGAAAATCGAATTTGCTATTTTATATTAGAAATAATGTGATCAAATGAATATTAAAATAAATCAAGTACTTTTACCACCAGACAGTAAACCGATAAAATATTAAACAAAAACTTAATTTTATTTGAAGTAAGTTTAACGTTTTGAGATAAAATTACAAAAATTACTCTGTATTTTAACTGCATAAATTGAAGGTTAAAAATGACCACCGATTTTTACAGTAAAATGATAACATATATTTTTATCAGTGTAGAAAAAATTGACTTCAAGTTGACAAAATAATTTTGCTGTTAAAAAAATAATGTACACGAAGCGGAACATATGTTATACTTCTCTAATATTTTATTATAATATTTCATGTCACAATATTTCTAATATTTATCTCACAAATTTGTTTATAACACGATATAAACAATTTATATTATATTTTCCACGCAATGTATTTTACTTGTAATTATTATTATTGATAATAATGCAATTATCGTATTAATAAAGTATAATGTAATATAACTGTATTTTAGGTAATTGCAGATGATAAACGTCTAGAAGAGGTAGCAAAGAGATTCGAAACCGATGGAGAGACAATACAGGCATGTTTACAAGAAGTTGAGGCAGACTCGGGTAAATCATCCAAAAATATATAAATCAATTTACAAATAAATCCAATTCTCATTATTGTTTTATTATCGTTATTTTCTTCTTGTTATTATAGAACTTTAAATTTTTAATTCTATATATCTATATTAAAAATTCATAATTTTAAATTTATAGTTTAGAATTTAAAAATAAGGAAAAATAACTTCAAAAATCTAGAATCTATTATTATATAATTTCTGAACTTTTAGAAAGAGAATAAATTTAGAAAACAATTCTTAAATAATAAAATACAAGAAAATTCTATACATATTTCAATATTAAAATATTTTTTTATATAAATTTTTAAAATTATAATTAAAAATTTTTTTTAATTTTTTAGAGGAAATAAGTACCTTGATTGAGAAGTGGGATGAAGCACAGGATGATGCTATCAGTGACGATGCCAAACAATCTCTAATAAAATACAGTAATTTCCTGGGTTGTATATTACAGAAGAAGGGAATGGTAATAATTTGCGATAATTATTATATATATATATATATATACTCATCCCCCCAATATATAATTATTGGACATACGAAATTCTGATAACAAGTACAGCAAAGCTGATGCATATTAAACCATTATTTCCCCATTATATTTTCATTAAAGTGCATAATAAAAGATATTTCTTATTTCTATAACACAAGTTTGTTGTAGAAAATTAACTGAATTTTTCATATTTAAACTTTATATTTTTCTCATGCTATAGAATTTCAGTTCAATGTTTCAAAAACTTAGAACATATTACAGATACAATTAATCATAGAAAACATACACATTAACAAATATGAATTTATTCGTCAGTGTGTACGTCAAAACAAAACAAAATATATGCACAAAATAATATATAATAAAAAAATAAAAACAATACATAATAATAAACATATTATCGATAACATATGATATATAATATTAAATTATAACATATAATAAAATATATTGTCTAACATAAGCTTACTCAAAATTGAGTAGAACAATGGTAATAATTAATTTTTTAAAGATATAAATAGGTAATGCATATCTAGTTTATTTACGTTTAAAAGATTAAATTGCCATTATTCTACTCAATTTTGATTAACTTTGTGCATAGACTTATATAACAGACTGAGCATTCCCATTGGAGATCTGAACCCAGCTCAAAGGATAGAAATATGTTGATATAAAAGAAATATAAACCCTGGTGTTTTCTTTGTCCTTCGAGCTTGGCTTTAGCTCTCCAATGGAAATGCTCACAGTTAGTCTATTAAGGGGGGAGCCTCATGTAAAACGCTGAAAACAAAGCAATTTTGTGGAATTTTTGTTAAAAAGACATTAAAATGAAACTTATTGAAACTTGGATAATGGTTTTAGCAACATTTGTAGATGTAAAAAAATATTTTTTCATTGCAAAATTCTTTATTTATAAGTAGCAACAAAGCCTATTCTCAAAGGCCGCGGCGCCAGACTTCACAATTGGTGTGCAGCATTGCGCCTGCAATTCATCACTAAAACAAAAATACAAATTTTTTTTACTTTTATTATAAGTTACCATTGTCGGTAAACCTTTTTGTTCAGTAAAAAATGCAAAATTGAAAAAATAACAGGACTTAGAAAAAAAAATTCAATTTTTACGGAAAAATTTTGGCTTTAATTATGCAATAAAAGTTATTTAATTTGATAAAATGACTAAACAAGTATGTTTACATACAATGGTATTTAGTTATCTACATACATGCCAAAAAGCAAGTCGATTGGTCGAATAGTTTATGAGTAATCTTGCACACCAATTTGAAAAACATGGTTTTGAGAAAAACGCGTTTAAAGTTCTCGGAGCGCGCGCTTTACTTGCGTAACGCTCAGGTATAAAATCGCTTATATCAAGTTCGAATTTCGCTCTGGAACTTTGGGAACATATTCTAGAGATATTATACTAATGATTTATGCAATAAAAGTTTTTTCGATTTTTTTAACCGGTTACATGAGGCTCCCCCCTTAAATGTATAAATCTAGACCTAAAGGAACCCGGGACATAATGGAAATGCTAAGGGGTCTAAAAAAGTTTGAAACATATTGAAAATAAATAAATAAACTTGGTCTTGCACCAAAATATTCTTTGAAATAAATCACTACAGATAATCGATATTTACACAGATACTTTACTAATCGACAAGAAAAAATTATTTAATAACGTATGTACATATATTTACAATAATAAAAAGTAGAATTTTATCATTATTTATCTTATGCAAATGTATATCAAAGAAACTGCAACTCAGTCGCGGAGAGCACAGCAAACGCATTAAACAAGTCAATTTGTAGCATCTTTTAGTTAAAAATAATATGAAAACTAATAACAACACGCGATTAGAGACATCTAAGTGTAATAATTTCGAAACATTTCATTACATGGCAGCATCTCTGTAAAAAAATATCGAACCATATCCCATTATGCCCCGTGGACCCGTGGACCCGTTATGCCCCGAGTTCCCCTATAAGTTTATATCAGACAATATAGAACAAGTTCTATATTATGATATCCTGTGTTTCTTTCGTTCATTTTAGATAAAAGAAGATGGTACGTTGGTTGTAGATAAGCTAATTGAAAGTGTCGAAAAAGACAATGATCTACCAAAACCTACAAATAAAGAAGGTTTAACAAAATGCCTCAATTTACGTAAGTAAACTTAAAACAATATACAAATTGTTTCTCTGTTTCAATTCTTTCTCTCTCAATTTTGTTATAACTACATCAAGCGACACGATTGTACATGTAAAGGGTGATTGATCACGTGATTACGTCACTGCATAAATACTGAGACCAAAGTTATCTGGAATTTCCATGTCAAATGAGTTTTCGGAATAAAATATCTCAGATACTAAACCAACGTTTTGCAAAGCTATTTCTAATTTGGAACTAAAATGGAGGTTTAAGTTAGATTATAAATATTTTGAAATAGGGGTACAGGAAGGACGGAGCCTTTTCCCGTACCCCAGTCATTTATTTAAATAAGTAAATATGCAAATAATGTAATATTTACTTACTAAAAGTAAAGTTCAAATTGTAGAGTTAGGACACACGTTTATATATTCAACTTTACTTGTCAATAATTTTTTAATAAACAATGAGAGATGGTTAAAACCTTTTAAAAGTTGTTCAGGTACATTAAAAACATCATATCGAGGTCAAAAGATTGGGTTCCCTTTTCTACAGTTCTACATTTTTATAAATTAGAAGCTGATATTTTTATACCAATTTGAACATAATGTTTTGTTATTGTACTATATCATGTAATACACAGTTTGCGGATAATTTTTGTATAATATTGTTAATAATTTTGCTAATAATTGCTGATAATTGCTTTAATTATTTCAGTGAACGAAGATAACAAAATGACTCGGGATGACAGAGTTTTTGGTTTAATGCTTTGCGTAATCAACAATCAAATGGATGAAGAAGGAGGCAGTAAGTAAAAGAAGATTTGTACGATACATTACGTCGTCTGGATAACCATAATATTTCCTATAGATAATTATAATAATTTCTATATATATTATATGCAGTAGTATAGTATAATATAAGAGAAATTTCTGATATCGGGGTTTAAACGAAATAAAACGCTATTTCTATGGAATCTACAGATTCACAATAAAACTTGTTGCTTATAAACCATGTTAATAATGTTAAATAAAATAAATTAGTTTCATAGTTTCAATGATTTGAATTCAAATAAGAACAAACCTAAAGATGAGTCAGAGGAGGACTGTGTCTCTTTCTTCATTATCCCCCATGTTCCTCGAATATCTGAACTGAATAAAAATATTACTATAAAGACCTGAATGTGAAACTGCCATACTTTAGCCTCAATAAGATGCGTGACTATATTAAAGCATATAAAGATAATCTGCCTCTAAGTCTGTTTTGTACACAAATGTTATGTACAAAATAAATTGTAATTGCGATGTCTCTCATGTGAATCAGATGTAGATAATTATAGTAGACCAAACAATAAATGTTTATTTTTTTTTATCATTATGGTAACAAATTGAAAAATTATTTAAAATAATTCTATAGTTATCAGGAATGAATCATACTTATTATCTTTGTTTGCTACTTCGGCATAAAAAGATTTAGTTGATAAGAAGAGCAAATGCATAATTTTTGAAAAAATGAGTCTGTATAAATCAAGTTTTATTTAGCCTTTATTGCAAAACAATATTTTATGAGTTATTTTTGCAAATATTATCTGGATGAATGCAACATCTTGAGAACACAGAGTTATCGTAACGCACTCATAAACAGGGTCATGTGAAGTCGTATAGACAGGATAAAATAGGGGAATTCCCGTTGTGATTCAAAGATAGCGATCATCATGTTTGCTTCACGATCATTTTTATTCAATTTTTATAGATTGTTATGTAATATAAATTAGGTCAAGGAAATCTGGCAATTAAAAACCTTTAAACGCAAAACTTATAAACTCAAATTCTTCATTTAAATTTAAAATTTTCTTTGAACACCAATTTATTTAGTAATTTGAGATTGTTTAAAGATAAAATGCTGATTACTGAATCAAAACTCTTACATCACAACCAATAATTGACATTTCATAATATCTTCAAAATTTTCAAACACTTTGAAACAAAAAATTCTTCAAGTGTTTTAAAACACTGAAATTTCTAAATGTTTCCAACTTACAGAGTTTGGATTATTGGAAAATAATAAAATAACAAAATTGAAATGTATATCAAATTAATACTAATCTAGAATGCTGAACAAAAAACCATAAATTACCCTATACATATGCCTTCAATCTTTGAATCCCGATCAAAATGTAAATAAAACCTCAAATATCTGATATGTTGTTATGATAATCAATCTTCCTTCGTTATAAAAAAATTTTAATATTTTAAAACGACCGAATGACGCAAATTGCGGCGTAAATTCCCGATAAATGCGCATCTTCCTTGATTCGTGCATCGACCGCGTGGATACCAAGGTTTTTCCTGTTATACCTTTTCTGCGCGCATGTCAAACGATTATCGGCGGTAAGTTTCCTATAGCGCTTTCTCTTGGTCGTCGATTGCCGTATTTAGCGTTCGCATGGAAGATATATAAGTAGAAGTTTGCATCGGGGTACCATCATCAGTTCACGAGACACTGAGTGCATCGAAAGTGTTTTATCAGTAAAGAAAAAAATCATGAGATTCTTTGCGCTATCCGTCTGCCTGATAGCGACCGCCGTAAGTAATTGCGATTAAATTATTAATTATTAGTTATAATTACATTGTTATTGAATATTAATATTGTAATTGAATTATTGTTATTTTACGAAAATTAAAATAATATTCAATAAAAAAAATTAAGAATGTATATTCAAGTTATTGATGTATAAACATTAAACAAATTGTTATATTTTATAATCAATTACGAAATAAATGCTATTGATATCTAATTTTAAACATTGTTCTATCGACCTATCATTAACAGAAATAAATACTAAGAAAAAAGCTAGAATACAAGTGATTGAACGCGAGTGTTTTGCTTATACTTTACTTTTAACTTATTCAGTCGTCGCGTACTAATTTTCTCATTTTTGTGCGCCGTTGTGCACCGAATTATATTTGTAGCCAGGTAGTCGAGCAATAAATGATCCTATTCGTTTTTTAATCGCTGGCGGATAAAGGTTTTTTCTATTATTTCTCATTTTTGTATGTCTCATCGATTTCTTGTAAACATTTTTAATTTGACAAGTAAAAGTTTGCTTCACTGAAGTTAAACTTATCAAAATATTATACACGACATTGCCAAATGTTGTCGATTAAAAATAGAGTTTTTCTCGTTAATCATGCACTTATTGGCGGAACAAATATACACTTTTCTGTGATTATACACCGTTTACCTAAAAATCGGTGTTTCCATCTTAGTATTATTCATCTTAAGATGTGTTATTGCGAAAAATATTACCACATGTCTCAGTCGAATTGGTACGACGCCCTACACGAAATGAGGGAAGTTTCAGGTTGTTCGAATCCTGGCTGAGGTAATATTTTTCGTAATAAATTTAATAATTTAATTTAATAAAAATGAGATGCTTATACATAAGTATCAAAGATTATATCAATTTAGAAAAGACCAAAACCCATGGTCGAAACGTGACGATTAATCCGACCAAAACCAATGGTCGAATTGTCACGACATTGCCAAATGTTGGCGATTAAAAATAGAGTTTTTCTCGTTAATTACTTATTGGCGGAACAAATATACACTTTTCTGCAAAATATTATAATTAAAATGATTTTCTTTGCAAGCTCCTCTTAAACTAATATAGGTACTGTTAAGAAAGAAAGAATTGAGAATCGTAAAAAATTGTTTAGCACATACACAGTATGTCTAATAAGTTCACGAACACGTTACTATTACTTATTAAATAGGAACAATACGTACGATTTTTTTTATTATTTAGGAGTCTATATAATCTCCCTAGCACAAATGTTCTTATTTAATAGACGTAGTTCGCGAATTTATTGGACACTGTGTAATTCTCATTTGTTAAAAATACAAAATATATATAAAATATTTATATACATTTATAATATAATACTTATAACTTACATCTTTATAAAAGTGATACCTATAGATAAATATATATTTTTATCACAATTTAATATTCAGAAATATGTATTATTATATATACGATTTTTATAAAATTGTTATATTTAGACTATATTTTTATTGCAGGCTTTGTAGTAGTTTATATAACAATATTGATTTCAGATTGTGGTTTATGCAGACACTATTGCGGATATAGCTTTACATGGTGGAGTATTATCCACTGCAGATTTGCAAGAATGCTATAACAACGCGAATCTAGCGGAAAGTAAAATCTCTTAAAATTTCTTAAATTGATTTACTTACATATTTATTTAAATTTATTTACATATTTATTTAAAAATATTTTGCTATTTGGTATATAGCTATCTCGATTATTTTTCATATTTAGCAAATATTTTTTATAATATTGTATAAGTCAAAATAAGTAACTTTAAAAACGTTATAAAAAATATAATTTAAAAACAATATAAATAAATTCACATAACAATAACAATAATTAAATTAAAATAGTTATACAGTAAAAAAAAAATACATTAAAGTAAACATTAATTTTTTTACAAAAAAAATTTATAATAACAATAATTAATTAATTTCTAGCTGATTTGATTACAAACGCGGAAATAAAGGATGGATCTTATAAGAATCCAGAAAATCAAGAAAAGGCAAGGAAAAACGGATGCTTCACGTTGTGCATATTACGAAAACGAGGCCAGGCAAGTATTAATTATATAATTACACATTAATTATTTAAAAAAAATTTAAAAGCAAAAGTTGAAATTAATTATCAAAAATAAAGAATACATTATTTATTGTTTTCTTTACGTGTTTTAAACTGCACTATCTGTTAATATTAACAACATAGTCTATTAATCAACGATGAAATTGCACTCTGAATTGTTTCTGAATTGTTATCAAAGATGTCAATATGTCCCAACGGTCTTTACTTGATAATAATGTGTGTGTTTCATCATTGATTAATAGATTATATCGTGGTATTAATTCTTTAGCTGCAAACGACGTATATGTACGATATGTAACTTTTTGTTTGCAAATATCTCGTATATACATAAATGGCATTGAATATGGACTAGTATAATTACGAAGCCCGTATATATGTACATGTATGTCACCGAGATAAGAAGTTACGCGTGATCGCGTAAACGTAAACAATGTAATCTGAGAAGTCTGTTGTCGCTATTACGAAATCAGGCACAAGAAATTGTGTACATATTATACTAGCATAAAACTGGTAAAAAATTACCATTTGTCTCGTTTTTAGAGGAAGTTCGGGTAATTTAAATCACCGTAAGCCTTTTTCAAGATAACTTAAAAACTGTTAAAGATAACTGAACTTTGTTTTCGCTGAGTTGTAATGCCAAATGTTTGTTACAACGTGTTTCTAATAAATTTCGTTTATTTATAGTAAATTTAATGTTATAACAAAATTTTTGAAGGTATATTTTTGTAGGGTAATTTGAACCATGTCGTGAACCACTTTATTAAACTTGCAAGAAATTAATTTTTATCGTATTTTAAAGCGTATTAATAAATCATATAATCGTATAAATAAAATAGTCTATAAAAATTATTATCTATATTATTATATATTTGTTTTATTCTAATTTATTACAAACTCTAATTTTGGTGCTCTTTGTAACAATGTCATACAAATATATATAACATGTTTAAAACTTTTACTCATAATAATATATACTTATAATGTATGCTCATCATAATATTATTATTTCTGAAAGAAAGAAACAATAGAATATAAAATGCAATATTTATAAAAAGTATTATACAAACTGTCTCAAAATTATCTAATATCGCTATTTTTACCTTTTTATCGTATACACAATAGAAATGTACACCATATGACACTTGCTAAATAGACTACACTAAAGTTCTATCTTAGTTTTACATGCAACAGAAAGCGACTAAGAATCTGTGAAGTAGATTAACTGCAAAATATATACTACCTACAAGTTAATATTACTTGCTTCAAGTATTTGATAAGTTCATATATGAGCAAATCTACCATAAAGTCGTCATAAGTATCACATTTACTCAAAACATATTCTAGATCTTAGCAAGTTTAGTACTTGAAACAAGAATATTAAATTAATACGAACATTCTGTTTACTTACAATATAGAGTCCACGGAAGAGAAGCATATACTTCAATAAAGATATCACATTTTCTTGAGAGAAGTTTATCCGTTATTTGAATCAAGTAAAAATTTTATTCATCTAGAATAATCGTTTACTTAAAAAAAGTAATTTGTATTCTTGATGATTACAATTAATATTATTTTTATTTATTTAATTTTCTTTAATTCTTTAGTTCCTAAGTGGAATGTAGGTTAGGAGGTTTTCGTGCGCGGTGCGGAGGGGTACAGTTTAGAATATAAAAATTCCTGTCCTCAGGTGGACTCGAACCCGGTTCCTCGTGGTTATGAGTCTGACACTTTATCACTAGGCCACATCTCTGATTATATTCTTATAGTGCTGCAGTATCTAGTTTTCACAGAAGTGATTCATTGATTTCAAGTATTTCATATTCTTACCTAAAGAATCAGTAAATATTCAAATCAAGCTTATGTGGTTTTTCTTAGATAAAGTTTACAGAATATACTTGAAATCAATGAATCACTTCTGTCAAAACTAGATACTGCAGCACTAAGAATATAATCAGAGATGTGGCCTAGTAATAAAGTATCAGACTCATAACCACGAGGAACCGAGTTCGAGTCCATCTGAAGACAGGAATTTTAATATTCTAAACTGTACCCCTCCGGACCGCGCACGAAAACCTCCTAACCTAGAAGAATGTTGTTCTATACAGCCAAGTATTTCATATTCTTACCTAAAGAATCAGTAAATATTCAAATCAAGCTTATGTTGCTTTTCTTAGATAAAGTTTCAGAATATACTTGAAAGAAGAATAAATTCTTCTTTTAAGCACATGATGATAAGCTTTTCTAATACTTATGATAAGTATATCTTAAAACTAATATTAAGAAAATATTCTTTGTTGAAGAAAACTATTACTCAAACCAAATAAAATAAAATGAGTAATTGCTTTTCTTGGCTGTAGAACGATATTTTTCTGTGTGTACGCTGTAAGCGATACACACCAAATCGTCAATTTAATATATTTAATAATCTAGATATCGTAATGGTTCAACTTGCCCTCATGGTTCAAATTACCGAAACTTCCTTTATTCTTCACTCGCACTTCTTGACTATAATAATAATCCTCGTTTCAAATTTAAGATGTCATCTAGAATATACAAGAATTATAAATATCGAATTATAATTACTATTTCTTTTTACAATTATAGATTGTTGACTCGGAGATTCAGAAGGACAAGCTCTATGGCAAATCGGCACATGCTCACCTAAATCCCGGTACTCAAGCTAAAATATATGCAACTGTGGACCGTTGCGTTGAACAAGGCAAGTATATGTGCATATACTTATACTTACAGAGTATCCCGTAATAGGATATCCATAGCTTAACTACGTGTCTCTGAAATTATTTTTAGTAAAGAAGTTCAAATCAACATGGTCCGAATTGCAACGGTTTCATCGCATGATGGCGATGTTGTAATGAGAGAAATCATCAGTTCTCTTACAGAAAGAGCTCAAAGGTGTCTCGACAATGTTGGTCATTTCGAGCCTTAAATATGACACTTAATTCAGAATGTGCTGTATTCCTTAAAACAACATTGCAATTAAATCACAAGTATTAATACAACAAAATTATAATTTGGAAGTTCTGATTTTATTGAGAAATCATTGCAATTCGAGCCTATGTTGATTTGAACTTTTTTACTCAAAATAATCCCAAAAACACGTAATCAAACTATAGACATCTTATTATGAGACACCTTGTATCTAAGGAGATAGCTCATGCTTCATTCTGACACATTTTAACATAAAACGTACATTAAATATCTAGTAAAATAGTAAAATTTGTTTGACCTTATTTTGATATGTGTGACGATCGTGGCGCAGAGAGATGTGCGCTGCTCTAATAAATGGAAAATCCGAGTTCAAATCTGATAAAAAATCATTGGTTTTTATTCGATCGCCATATCTCAAAAGAGAGATACAACCCCACCGAGAATCTTGCCATAAACACCCTTCTCTGTAGAAAGCCATTCGAAATTGGTGTTAAATTGTAGATCTCATATACCTGACGCACAAATATATGCAGAGAGATCATGATGATCAAAATCGATCAAAACAACTAACAATAAGAAACAGATTTTAATATATATTTATACATAATAAGATAAATCTTATGAAAAATGTAGAACAATTAAAATATTTAGGATGTACAATAATAAAACGCATATCCTATGTTAGAGATTTTGATAAATATACATACATATATGTATCAAAATCGTTTAAACTAATTTTTGTAGCAACAATAGTTACAAAGTTATCGGAAGTGAAAATAGTGACTCACCTTGTATATCTACATAATAAATAAAAATAATATACAAATAATAATTATTAATTAATATGTATTTTATATTATTATTACAGTTAAAACAAAACCAGATATGTGCGACAAGTCTCTCGATCTCCTCACATGTCTCTGGAAGGACTTCATCTAACTAGTATTAAATAAATCTACGAATAATGAATCTATTATTTCAATATAACGATATAAGAAATATCTATTCTATTCATATTAATAAAAGTTTGTTTCTTCAGATAAATGTCTACATTATACAGTATCGTATTGTAAATCAATAAAATGCTCTTAGAAAAATTTTCTCTTGTAATATTTTCTTCATAAACTATCTTTATTGCTTATCCCCGCAGGGTTTGCAAGTCGTTTTTACAAGGAACGTTACCCAAACTTTTAACACTACTACCCTTTCCCCTCTCACTTTAACCCTTTCTGGACCAACGGTTTAACGTCTCTTCCGAAAGACGGAGCCCAGTTTACCATCTAGGGATACTGTATCCATTTGGGATCTATCCGCCAGATGGGGGGGCAGCGTTTTGCTGAGAAAAATTCTCATCGGCCTAGCGGGATTCGAACCCGGTTCTCCGGATTACGAATCTGGCGCTCTACCCACTAGACTAGCCGTCTCCCTTGTAATATTTTATTCTTATATGTGTATTTTATTACAAATGATATTTATATTTTACATTTATATATATATTTTATATAGATCGCATGATTTTTTAAATTCTATTAGAATATACAAAATATCTCGGTATTGCCATTTTCATAAATATAATTTATCTGAAATTCTTTAAAGGCATAGTTATAATTATTAATATTTTAGAAAGTATATTTAATAGTTTCTTTAAAAGCACTTCGATTGTTGTGTAAGTTCAGATGGTCACTATTTCGAAAAAAGAAATATATACATATGTACATACATATATAAATATTATACATATCTACATAGTCAATTCCACGTCAAATTGAACAAGAAATAATCTTGTACTTCTTAAACCGATCAAAACTTTTTTCGAATAAAATATACATAAAATAAGAAGATACGTATTTCTTTTTGTCCGAAATGTTATTTTGCAGAAGTTATAAGCAATAAAATTTTCATGAAAAATGAAGAAGTCGTAAACTTCAAATATTAATATATCTGGTTACATTGTTTTAGAGAAATTTTCAAAAATGTATTTTGACCTTAGAACCCTAAATGTCTAAAACTTACGTAAACCTTATACATGGGTAAATTTTACCCAGTACATTTTTATTTGCTTATAACATACGGAGAAATAATCAAAATTCAATGTCCTTTTTTAAATTTGTATAAAAATACTTGAGGAAAATAATTCTGTTAATATTTTTGCAGTTAAATAAAGTTAAAAGAAAGTTATAACAAAAAACGCAACACATTTTTCTTAAAAAATTCACTTTTCTCTAAAAAATCATAACTTTTTAGCAATAAGGGATAAAACAATAAAGCCAACGAGATTTCAATTCTTCAAGGCTACACCTCAAGTCTCAAAAACTTCAGACTCGTCAAAAATTGATGTTTTTGGACAATGTAATATTAATTATTGGCAAATTTTCCAATTCTATTATATTCTTCAGTCTTTTCTATCCCTATTTCATATATAATTCTTTAAGATTTGGTTGATTAAACCCAGTTTTAAGGGGATCCTGGAGTGACGGCCGAACTTCCTCGCTGTCGATAATGTCAACAATTCTAATTTTGTTTTTCCTATATCTGTCTTTGTCTAACGAAATGACATCTGTCTTTGTTCGATTGCTGCGCCATCTCTGCTTACTAGACTTTTTTTTTATCGTGTGGAAATCTACCAGACCCAGTGGCCCCCCGTTTGACAGGGGGGAAGACCCCCTCACCCTCCGGGGAGAGGAGTAAGGGGAGTGCCGGATTCCATACATGTACATCGCCCACGATACTACATGTATGGCCTACCGGCTAAAACCACACGGTCGTCCCTCTCGGCACATCGAGAAGGGGTCCCGGGAAACGCAATGATACCATCCGGGACCCTGCTTACTAGCCTGCGTGTATATTTTTGTGGAAAATATACACGATTTCTTCGAAGCTCTAATTTTTTTTCCAGGCTTTCAATCTCAATTTCAACGGTACGTTATTGTTTGTGCACGTATTCTGAAGAGTGGGAACATTTCATTTCGTACATATAACTTATACAACTGTTTATATTAGAAAATATGGTTATGAGGTGACAGCATTTTTACATTTTTTTTCAATTATCACTAATTTTTTATATTATAGTACCTATACTTTACTCCTGTAAAAGGATTTTGCGATCTATAAAGCTGTTTCAAAGAACGAGCTCTGACTGTTTTTGTCGGTAATTGTCCCTTGTCCAGGATCCCCTTAAGCGGCGTTTACACATGCAATGATTAGTGGCGCCAACTGACTGGCATTCATTGGCGCCAGAAACCGTTGCCATTAAACTGGCAAACTTACAAGTGTTTATACAGTGATGCTATATGAATATGAAAAATATTTAACATTTATCAATTAGACACACAGTAAATGACAGCAAGCATATAACCTCAAATTTTACGCTTAGGCACCAGTACTGCTAAAAGTAAAAATATCTTAACTTTCGATTATCTGGCGCCAATAAACGCCAGTAAATGCCACATTACTAGCGCCAGTTTGTAAGTGTTTACACTTGCATTTTTACTGGCGCTAGTTGATTGGCGCCACTAATCATTGCGTGTGTAAACTCTGCTTTACACGCAATCAAAGGCAAACGCAAGTCCATATGCGAGGTCCATATATAAGATAGGGGGCCCAAATTTCGTCCCCTAGTCACTTTTTCGTGCCTGGAAACCGTATTAAATAATGTAAGAGTTCACAAATTTGACATTATTTTCGTTAAATATCCCTTCACCTGAAAACCAAGCCAAATCGCCTGTATAATCAAGTGTTAGTAGGAGACCGGGGCTCGTTGGCACCGTTTTCACAATTTCGGCATTTGAGTTTTTAAATAACTAATTTTCATGATTAAACAGTACTAATATGATAGAGAAAACCTTTCTCTACATTTTCATGCCAAGAACGCTCCTGTATATTGTATAGTTTCTTTGTAATAAGTGAAATACGAACATGCTGCATTGTAGCCAACTTGCCCCGATAGTAGGGTAAGTTGGCTATGCGACAAAAGTCCATGTTAAATTATTGAAAACGTAATAGAAACACAAAACGGGTAACAGATATGTACTTCTTGATAAAGATTGTATCTTTTAAAGTTATTTTATAATGATCGAATAGCAAAATGCTGTTGCAGAAGAACAATTGTAAACTATTTTAGATGTGTAGCTTTCTTCAATATAAAAATATTAATATAAATATATATCTAGCTTCTATCAGCATTGTAGGTAGCAAAACACATGCTCACACAAGTCTCACGCGCGCGGCAACAACAAGTCAAGTTAAGCATGCCTTGATATGAGCCAACATACCCCATCCCTACATACGTTTGATTTCGGTCATTTTATTACAATAAATTACTGTTGTTCCTCAAAATAATATGTCGTATAGTAACATAAACTTTTCTTTTAACTACACTGAGAGAAATTTCTGGTGACGCTATCCAGAATTCAGAATCGGTTTACCAAACAGTATAGTGAATAATCGTGTAACAAGACATCTAGTTAATAATACCAAACTATCTGGTAAGCGCATTGTCTGGTTAGAATTACAGCAATGTTTAGATATGTTTACCAAACTGTCTAGTAAAGAACCATATTCACCCGACATAAAAAAAAATTATTTATTTTGAAATTTTATTACTATTTTTTAACTAAATTTGTTTCTTAAGATGCAGTCTATGATTATAAATATTTCTCTATTTTTCTGTATTTGAAAAAAACACCTTGGTGGGATTCGAACTCGGGACCTCTGGATCGTGAGCCAACTGCCTTACGTGGTAGACCACTTCTTAATTTAAGGACGTTCTCCGGTCCTTATACTAGAGAAAATTGATTTTCTTTAGATTTTCTTGAAACTGTGAATATACGTTAAATTAGGTGTGCTTTATGCGTGGTATAAATTTCAGTACCTCTTCCGGTATAAAAAATCAAGATACTGAGTCTCAAAGTTTCAATTTTTACCAAAAAAAATTTTTTAATTTAATTTTTTTTTAATTTTGGCATTTTTTCCTTATAGAACTCGACGAGAGGAGCAACTTTGGTCCTTTTAACCAACCTCGTATCTCTTACCGTTTGGCCTGGAAAACCTTTTCATTAGTAAAAGTTGAAACTTTGAGGCTCAGTATCTTTATTTTTTATACCGGAAGAGGTACTGAAATTTATACCACGCATAAAGCACACCTAAATTAACGTATATTCACAGTTTCAAGAAAATCTAAAGAAAATCGATTTTCTCTAGTATAAGGACCGGAGAACGTCCTTAATGTAAGTGTTATATATAGTCTACATATGTCATAACCAGCGCAAATATATAATTTTTCAAAAATCATCTTAAGAAACAAATTCAGTTTAAAAAGAGTAATAAAATTTTGAATTGGATGTATGATATAATATTTCTTAATGTCGGGTAAATGTCAGAAACTAGTGCCGGCTCATTACGAAATTTTGTGTTCGTAAATATACGATTCATTTGATGAGCGTTACGAATAGAAATGACTCGCGGTACCACACGTCTAGAGAAGATTACCAAACTGTCTAGATACCCCGCGGAAAACAGTTAAATATGAACTTTATATGGACCTTAATAAAATCTCCATTTAAATTTTATTTGAT
Organism: Temnothorax nylanderi; assembly: GCF_030848795.1. Taxonomy (NCBI): domain Eukaryota; kingdom Metazoa; phylum Arthropoda; class Insecta; order Hymenoptera; family Formicidae; genus Temnothorax; species Temnothorax nylanderi. The sequence goes on along the minus strand of NW_027249661.1, from coordinate 48,277 downwards.
TTAAATTAATGCTGAATAACTGCATTAATATGGCTCATATTTGTTCTATATATAAAACTTAATTAAGAATATAAGAAGAAATGCCGATATACATTTCGATTAAAAATCTCGAACATATGAATACATGTCGTATATTCTTAATCGACGTGTATACTCGTACGTATGTTTCGTAGTATACAAAGTATATATACGTACTTCTTACAGTATCATTTCATCATCAAAATATTCGTATTTAATTTGGCTTAATAAGGATTTAATTAGCTAATATATTCAATTTAAATATTAATCTTATTGAAACCATATATGAAATTAATAAGTTGTACATTTTATTCAAATTTCATTAAATTCAAATAAAACTTTTATATGTTCTTAATATGTTGAATTCAAATAAGACCTTTATATGTTCTGAATAAGTTCTAAATCTAATTTAAATTTAATTAAATTCAAATAAGACCTTTATACGTTCTTAATGAGGCTTTTAAGGCACAGCGCGCGCGCACCTGGGGCTGGATCCTTGAATTTATTCGCAAGAAAAACGTATGCGGAAATTCTGCTCTTATAAAAAAGTTGCAAGTTGATTAACTAAAAGCCATGTGATCAACTTGCAACTTTTCTGTAAGAGTAGAATTTGCGCATACCTTTCTCTTGCGAATAAATTCAAAAATCCAGCCCCTGTTGTAGCTTGCCGAAATTTTGCGGTTTCAATCAACAGGCAATGTTTTTCAAACGTTTTGTAATATGTGTTTAAAACTGATTTTCAAATATTTTTCAAACGTTTAAAAAACATTGTCTGCTAATTAGGATAATAATGGGATTAGAGAATATGGTATCAACAGAGAATGAGTTATAAGATAAAAAAAAACGTTTATAAATTACAATTATTGTGTTTATATTGGTTTGCTTTAAATCCAGTGGTACAAAAAGAAGATAAGTAAACTTCTGATAAAATTAACGAAATGCGCAACACTTGCGCAGTAATCGAATACATAAAAACAAATATTAATCGCTAGCAACAAAAAGATTGATGCAGTTGCACAAAATATTAATCACCATAAAAACCAAGAATACAATTTGCTAGCTCAAAAGAATAAAAATAGAGACATTTTTTATATACTTAATCAAACTGAACCCTTATGGAAAAATACACTCAACTTTTGGTGTTAACCGTTAAAAAAACACCATAGAAAAACTCTTAAAGTTGGGTGTGATTTCGGACCAATTGAAGGTTAACCATCATTTGAAGGTTAATCTTCAATTGGCGGTCCGAAATCACACCCAACTTTAAGAGTTTTTCTTCGGATGATGGTTAACCTTCAAGTGATAGTTAACCTTCAATTAATGATTAATCCTTAAAAAATGACGGTATAAACCCTAAAAATATGAACCCTCAAATGAAAGTAACAAATATGGCGTCCCAATGAGAATCTCTTAAGGAGGGTGGTTAGTCAAATCAATTTGATAAGAATTAGTTCAATGGAGAATATTCGTCTATGGGAATCTGTCGTCCATATATGCCAAAGTTGAAGATAATCGTCTGCATGGTTGTCGAGTAATTAATTATTGAAGTTATACTCTTGTCTCTCTCTTATACACGGGCGACACAGCAAAAATGTTACCTAACCTGTAATGTAACTCTCAAAAGCATATTAAAAATGATAAGAATTTAGTGAAAATAGGTGCAAATAACTCTTTACATATTTAGGAAAAACTTTCTCGAAGACTGAAATGATTCGTCTTTATAGTTATCAAGAAATTGTAAAAATAAAAAAAACAGGACCACATTTATTATTTCCACATTTCAATGTGGATAATAACGTATTTGGGTTTCAATTGTACAAACAACTCTTTTTAAACCTTAAGAAACAGCAATTAAATGCATTCCACATATTTATTTGCTAAAATTCGTTTATTTCACGCGACGAAAATCTAACCTATATGCTTTCCCCCTGCCGCGCCGCCTGCCTCGCACCGAGAACTAACCAACCTCCTTAAGGACTCCGCTCGCTGAACCGGATTCCTCGCCTCGATCCTCCCTCTCGGACGCTAGCTGCCGCAGCTCTCCCTTTCCTGGCGGTGAGCTCTCCCTGGTGATCCGACTCTCGCTCGGTTAGTCTCCAGAACACGCGCCGCAACGATCAATCCGTCAAGAAAGAAATAACGGACTCGACACGTTCGAAGAAACGCAAGCAAGTGCGGCCATGACACCTAACGAGTGAGGAAGGAGGCGGGGGCTCTTTGAGAGTGGCGACTCGCGCGTCGCGCCATCTAATGTGAAACGATCGGGCGTTGTAAAACGCGAAAAGAATTCGAGCGCAATATCTGAACAAATTATTTAATTTTTAATAAGTCCAATTATTAATATTTATTTTCATAATTGAACTTATTTTTTATTTTGATAAATGTAAATACAAATATCTTATTGTATTAATATTTAATATTAATAATTTAATTAGTTGCTTAATTTAACTTCTTGTTTAATAAATGAGCGGATGTAGTACTGAAAATGTACCTATTATGTAATATTTTAATTTTCAAAATTGTCAAATTACAAACAGGAATTTTGTTGTGACTTTTACAGTTATAAAGTAACTATTTAATGGAAATGGAAGCCTAAAAAAATTAATATTGTAACGCAATTATTATAATGCTCAAATTATAAAATATTTACATTATCCATGTCTGCCAATACAATATAATTTTTTATTCATATTGCATTCTATATAATGGCAATGTTATTATATATTTGACAGGCAAATCAAAATAGCTTTGAATCGATATCGAAATGATGAAATATCCATGTCTTAACAGAAAATACATAATTTGCCTGTTTTTCGATACATATATTTTCGATACAGGAAATCGGTAACGAAAAACTATACACTCTATAACACTCCCCGGGAAATTCTACCCCTATTTCATATACTTTTGGTAAAAATTCGGTCGAATAGTTCAAGAGTGTATAAAGGACATACATACATACATACATACATACATTCATTTTTATATATATAGATAATTAAAAACCCACATAGCATGCATATCAAAAAGACGTCCCGAAGATATCCCGAGAAGATATCCTATCTTCTAAATATATCTTCGGGATATCTTCTGGACGTCTTTTTGATATGCATGCTATGTGGGAAGCCAATGACCTACATAACTAAAACTGAAATTATAAAATATATGTACGATGTAGACAGTATAAAATAATTAACATAATTAAACATGCAGATTTGTGGTTGATAATGACAAAATTCAATAATAAACCTATAACCTAACAGACTACAACGCAAGACTAACATAACTCGCAGGTTTATTAAAATCTTATGAATCACAATTTTTGATTAAATATGAATATATGATGGGTCAATGGGAACACTTTCAATTAAATAAAAATTTAATTTGGGTGTTAATTAAAATTTTATTTGTTTCAAATACAAATAAAATTGAACTCAGGATGGTTAGATGCTTATTAAATATTAATATGATCCATATATGCGCCTGGACAAGTTAAATCCAATAGCAAGATCTTATTTAAATTTAATTTCGATCCAAATTTGGAACATATTTAAATTTAATTACTTTTATATTCAATATTTGGTTTTTATTTGAGTTTAATTTCGTTCATATAAATGACTAATATAAACCATATTTAAAACATATTTAACTCTTTTCCGCGGGACCTATGACTAAATGTCTCTGTATCAACTACTATGACGCGTTAAGGCGCCGTTATCAGAATTTTGGATGTATAAACCACATATCGCATACAAGTTCACTCTGCTACGTCTCACAAAACGAGTATAGTTTTAATCACCAAAAAATTTCTCTCAGTGTAATAATACGTCACTTTGATTTAGTTCTCAAGCTGAAGAGCATTAATACGATATTTTGAAATGCTCGAAAATTTACTTGCCATCTCTTAAATTAGAGTTTTCTTTTTTTCTATTGTAATACTTGTTTGATTTAAATAAAACTTTGGGAAAAGTACCTATTGGGATCTGACATTCGTCGCCATGACATCTGGTGGTCGAAAGTGAAAGCACTGCATGGTAATTAGGAATGTTTAGTGTAAAACTCGGGGCAGATGGCGCCATGGCGTTCTGTCCTGTCATGGCGGCGTCACTAACACTAACTCAATATACATGTGTGTGTTGGTGTATCTGTGAGCACATCCGTGAGATATAAGGTCTGTTTTCTGTTGCTGCACTGCTGAACTAGTGCACCTAGTACACTAGTTCAGCAGTGCAGCAACAGAAAACAGACCTTATATCTCACGGATGTGCTCACAGATACACCAACACACACATGTATATTGAGTTAGTGTTAGTGACGCCGCCATGACAGGACAGAACGCCATGGCGCCATCTGCCCCGAGTTTTACACTGAACATTCCTAATTACGGATCTCGTGGCATTGTACCGGCTTGACGTGCGGTCGTACTGGTTTTGCGTTACTGGCTTTGTATTTTTATTAATATGGAACTTTCTCCGCGTTGTAAATCTACGAGCAGAATTAAGTGTTCAGTTCGCGGTTGTAAAAGTAAGGTTGATCGTAATTTAAATGTTCGATTTCATTTCTCGAAAATTTAATTTGTCAGTTGGATTTTTGATATTTTTTATTTTATTTCACATAATGAGTAATAGCAAGTAGTTTATTAAAATGTTAAACACATATATCATCTTATATCAACTTTTAAAATAAACTTTATCACATTAACATGTTAACATTAATATAAATATATACTCATTCTTTTAACTTTTTCTATATCTTATAATCCTATATCTAATGACTTTCTATATCTTATAACTTTTAACCCTTTTCTATTTCTGAAAACTTTTGTATATAATCTTTTATATATAGTCTTGTAATCATTTCTATATTTTATAACTTTTAACTCTTTTATAATTCTATATGACTCAATGTTTTCACTAGCATCTTTTATTGAACTTTCAGTTCTTAAACAGATTTCATGCAACATAATGCCATAGTATACTTTTTTTAATTCTTTTAACATTGTGTAAGAGTGTGTTTTTCTTTCAAATAAATTTTTTTTAAGGGGGAGAAGTTTAATGAAAGATAAAGAAAATATTTATTTGAAAGAAAAACATTGATATTATGGACAGGTGCAATTAAGAATGGCAGTGCTCAATTTAAAGTCAACTTCGTTTGTGATATATTCTACTTTTGATAAAAATTTATTTATTCTAAGGGTGAATCGAAATAAAATATTTCTTACCATAATGTTAAAAGAATTAAAAAAAGTATACCATGGCATTATGTTGCATGAAATCTGTTTAACCCTTAAATGCCACCCTGGGGTCCAGCGGACCCCAACCCTTTAGATCGATATATTTTCAAATGTTCCCCCCAAAAATGGAGCTCATGCTCCCATTGATGAAAGTTGAGTGATTGACCTACCCGCTTGTACACTTAGCAGTACTCAGTTTACTTAATTTTTTATACTATGTTGAAATTGAAATTTTAACAATATAAGCATTTTATTCTCTTTTCTAAGCCTTGAACAACATTGAAAATAATTTTCATAACTAAATATCAAAAAATCAATGAGTAAGGAGACATTTTTCATGCTGGGGTCTTGTAGACCCCATGTGTCATTTACGAGATTCTTGAGAGGTGGGGCATTCAAGGGTAAAGAACTGAAAGTTTAATAAAAGATGCTAGTGAAAACATTGAGTTGTTATAGGATTATATAGTAAAAGAGTTAAAAGTTATAAAATATAGAATAAATGATTACAAGATTATATAAAAGATTATATACAAAAGTTTTCAGAAATAGAAAAGGGTTAAAAGTTATAAGATATAGAAAGTCATTAGATATAGGAAGTCATTAGATATAGGATTATAAGATATAGAAAAAGTTAAAAAAATGAGTTTATATTTATATTAATGTTAACATGTTAATGTGATAAAGTTTATTTTAAAAGTTGATATAAGATGATATATGTGTTTAACATTTTAATAAACTACTTGCTATTACTCCCCGCGGAAAAGAGTTAAATATGTTTTAAATATGGTTTATATTAGTCATTTATGAACGAAATTAAACTCAAATAAAAACCAAATATTGAATATAAAAGTAATTAAATTTAAATATGTTCCAAATTTGGATCGAAATTAAATTTAAATAAGATCTTGCTATTGGATTTAACTTGTCCAGGCGCATATATGGATCATATTAATATTTAATAAGCATCTAACCATCCTGAGTTCAAATTTTATTTGTATTTGAAACAAATAAAATTTTAATTAACACCCAAATTAAATTTTTATTTAATTGAAAGTGTTCCCATTGACCCATCATATATTCATATTTAATCAAAAATTGTGATTCATAAGATTTTAATAAACCTGCGAGTTATGTTAGTCTTGCGTTGTAGTCTGTTAGGTTATAGGTTTATTATTGAATTTTGTCATTATCAACCACAAATCTGCATGTTTAATTATGTTAATTATTTTATACTGTCTACATCGTACATATATTTTATAATTTCAGTTTTAGTTATGTAGGTCATTGGCTTCCCACATAGCATGCATATCAAAAAGACGTCCAGAAGATATCCCGAAGATATATTTAGGAGATAGGATATCTTCTCGGGATATCTTCGGGACGTCTTTTTGATATGCATGCTATGTGGGTTTTTAATCATTTTAAATATATATGTATCGAAAAACAGGCAAATTATGTATTTTCTGTTAAGACATGGATATTTCATCATTTCGATATCGATTCAAAGCTATTTTGATTTGCCTGTCAAATATATAATAACATTGCCATTATATAGAATGCAATATGAATAAAAATTATATTGTATTGGCAGACATGGATAATGTAAATATTTTATAATTTGAGCATTATAATAATTGCGTTACAATATTAATTTTTTTAGGCTTCCATTTCCATTAAATAGTTACTTTATAACTGTAAAAGTCACAACAAAATTCCTGTTTGTAATTTGACAATTTTGAAAATTAAAATATTACATAATAGGTACATTTTCAGTACTATATCCGCTCATTTATTAAACAAGAAGTTAAATTAAGCAACTAATTAAATTATTAATATTAAATATTAATACAATAAGATATTTGTATTTACATTTATCAAAATAAAAAATAAGTTCAATTATAAAAATAAATATTAATAATTGGACTTATTAAAAATTAAATAATTTGTTCAGATATTGCGCTCGAATTCTTTTCGCGTTTTACAACGCCCGATCGTTTCACATTAGATGGCGCGACGCGCGAGTCGCCACTCTCAAAGAGCCCCCGCCTCCTTCCTCACTCGTTAGGTGTCATGGCCGCACTTGCTTGCGTTTCTTCGAACGTGTCGAGTCCGTTATTTCTTTCTTGACGGATTGATCGTTGCGGCGCGTGTTCTGGAGACTAACCGAGCGAGAGTCGGATCACCAGGGAGAGCTCACCGCCAGGAAAGGGAGAGCTGCGGCAGCTAGCGTCCGAGAGGGAGGATCGAGGCGAGGAATCCGGTTCAGCGAGCGGAGTCCTTAAGGAGGTTGGTTAGTTCTCGGTGCGAGGCAGGCGGCGCGGCAGGGGGAAAGCATATAGGTTAGATTTTCGTCGCGTGAAATAAACGAATTTTAGCAAATAAATATGTGGAATGCATTTAATTGCTGTTTCTTAAGGTTTAAAAAGAGTTGTTTGTACAATTGAAACCCAAATACGTTATTATCCACATTGAAATGTGGAAATAATAAATGTGGTCCTGTTTTTTTTATTTTTACAATTTCTTGATAACTATAAAGACGAATCATTTCAGTCTTCGAGAAAGTTTTTCCTAAATATGTAAAGAGTTATTTGCACCTATTTTCACTAAATTATTATCATTTTTAATATGCTTTCGAGAGTTACATTACAGGTTAGGTAACATTTTTGCTGTGTCGCCCGTGTATAAGAGAGAGACAAGAGTATAACTTCAATAATTAATTACTCGACAACCATGCAGACGATTATCTTCAACTTTGGCATATATGGACGACAGATTCCCATAGACGAATATTCTCCATTGAACTAATTCTTATCAAATTGATTTGACTAACCACCCTCCTTAAGAGATTCTCATTGGAACGCCATATTTGTTACTTTCATTTGAGGGTTCATATTTTTAGGGTTTATACCGTCATTTTTTAAGGATTAATCATTAATTGAAGGTTAACTATCACTTGAAGGTTAACCATCATCCGAAGAAAAACTCTTAAAGTTGGATGTGATTTCGGACCGCCAATTGAAGATTAACCTTCAAATGATGGTTAACCTTCAATTGGTCCGAAATCACACCCAACTTTAAGAGTTTTTCTATGGTGTTTTTTTAACGGTTAACACCAAAAGTTGAGTGTATTTTTCCATAAGGGTTCAGTTTGATTAAGTATATAAAAAATGTCTCTATTTTTATTCTTTTGAGCTAGCAAATTGTATTCTTGGTTTTTATGGTGATTAATATTTTGTGCAACTGCATCAATCTTTTTGTTGCTAGCGATTAATATTTGTTTTTATGTATTCGATTACTGCGCAAGTGTTGCGCATTTCGTTAATTTTATTAGAAGTTTACTTATCTTCTTTTTGTACCACTGGATTTAAAGCAAACCAATATAAACACAATAATTGTAATTTATAAACGTTTTTTTTATCTTATAACTCATTCTCTGTTGATACCATATTCTCTAATCCCATTATTATCCTAATTAGCAGACAATGTTTTTTAAACGTTTGAAAAATATTTGAAAATCAGTTTTAAACACATATTACAAAACGTTTGAAAAACATTGCCTGTTGATTGAAACCGCAAAATTTCGGCAAGCTACAACAGGGGCTGGATTTTTGAATTTATTCGCAAGAGAAAGGTATGCGCAAATTCTACTCTTACAGAAAAGTTGCAAGTTGATCGCATGGCTTTTAGTTAATCAACTTGCAACTTTTTTATAAGAGCAGAATTTCCGCATACGTTTTTCTTGCGAATAAACTCAAGGATCCAGCCCCAGGTGCGCGCGCGCTGTGCCTTAAAAGCCTCATTAAGAACGTATAAAGGTCTTATTTGAATTTAATTAAATTTAAATTAGATTTAGAACTTATTAAGAACATATAAAGGTCTTATTTGAATTCAACATATTAAGAACATATAAAAGTTTTATTTGAATTTAATGAAATTTGAATAAAATGTACAACTTATTAATTTCATATATGGTTTCAATAAGATTAATATTTAAATTGAATATATTAGCTAATTAAATCCTTATTAAGCCAAATTAAATACGAATATTTTGATGATGAAATGATACTGTAAGAAGTACGTATATATACTTTGTATACTACGAAACATACGTACGAGTATACACGTCGATTAAGAATATACGACATGTATTCATATGTTCGAGATTTTTAATCGAAATGTATATCGGCATTTCTTCTTATATTCTTAATTAAGTTTTATATATAAAACAAATATGAGCCATATTAATGCAGTTATTCAGCATTAATTTAAATCAAATAAAATTTAAATGGAGATTTTATTAAGGTCCATATAAAGTTCATATTTAACTGTTTTCCGCGGGTCATTATGTGAAATAAAATAAAAAATATCAAAAATCCAACTGCCAAATTAAATTTTCGAGAAATAAAATCGAACATTTAAATTAAGATCAACCTTACTTTTACAACCGCGAACTGAACACTTAATTCTGCTCGTAGGTTTACAACGCGGAGAAAATTCCATATTAATAAAAATACAAAGCCAGTAACGCAAAACCAGTACGACCGCACGTCAAGCCTGTACAATGCCACGAGATCCGTAATACCATGCAGTGCTTTCACTTTCGACCACCAGATGTCATGGCGACGAATGTCAGATCCCAATATCATAAAAGAGATATTTTGTGATAACTTTTCCATTATTTCTTTCGCTATAAATACATAAACGGAACGCATTGCTAACTCTTGCTTCTTGTGCCAACGAGCCCCGGTCTCCCCTACCCCAAAAAATTAATTTTAAAAGTATCTACTTTTGGCAAAACCAAAAAAAGTATTTATTCTAATTTCGTCTCCATACTAAGTTCCGAAAAAATGAGGTAATTACGATGTTTTTTTTTAATTTTAAACTTTATTTATATTATTTACTAAAAGTCATTACAAAAGTGAACATAATTAGTCGATTGTAGTAAATTAATATAAAATTTTATACTTATAGAAAATTGTCGTGCCGCACCTTGATATTGGTCTCAGGGCCGGCACCGGGTTCGTAGGATCCGCGGGAGGATGAAAGAACACTCACAGATTTGATTGGTTGTAGCGTGGAGTATAATTAAAAGGCTTATTCACAGTTACACTTGTTCACTTATTCTAACGCCCTGGCTTGCGGGCTCAAGGTTAATACACGCTGTGACGATACGTGTCTCGCGATACGCGCTCGGTTATTAGACTGCCCGCTGCTTCTCGGAAGGGCGGGCCTTTTATCGCGCGGAGTCGCTTCCTCGTTGTCAACTCAGCTGTCAGCGCTTTTGCTTCCGGGCTTAGGTCATTTGCCTGGTAATCCGGGTGATGCCCGGAATGCCACCTCAGATATATTTGGCAATATCCGGACTTGCGCTGGCAATCAGGTGATGCCTGGAATGCCACCTCAGATATTTGGCAATAGTCGTACTTGCGCTGGCAGCTGAGTGTCGCAATTAGGGGACGTTGACTTTCGTTTCACAACATCCCTTCCCCCGTGGAAAAAGAAAAACTGATATATGAGGTTTTTCGTTAATATTTGTGTTGTTTTCTTTTTCCATGGAAGTTACATTATTCTATTTTTCCAGTTGTGTGCGGAAATCGCGTCGCGTGTTCTTCTTCGCTTTCTTTTTTATTATCCATGTTATCGTAATTCCTATTCCTATTATGATTACAACTATGGACACGGAGCCCACGGGATATATTACATTCTTATTTGATAAAAAGCTGACTTGGTTGTTGTCTAGCTCCTCGTTTATTTCCTCGAGGTTAAAGCTTAGTTTAGTTAGTTCTGCGGGATCATTGATCACCGGTTCTAGCCGTAGTTCTGTTCCTGATTTTTTTCTATTTTCGAAATTTTGTGTTATTGTTCTGAAAGTCAGGTTAAATTGTGGTAGATGATTTTGTATGTACTTGGTGTACTCTTGTTTCTTCGTTCGTATCGTTAAGTTTGTCGTCGTCAGTCTACAGTTTTCGTTTAACTTAATTTTTCCCGTTCTATTTATTTCAATTTTGTTTTCTGCCTGATCATTGCATTGTATGATTACTTGATTTTTATACGGGGTAGAAAACAACCATGTCTGCGGTTCTGCTAACGTTATCCAAAGCGTCACATTCGAAAGGATGTGGCGTCGCTCGCAATTTAACTATCTTTTTGTGCTCGTATATAGATTTGCACCTCGCATGGTGCGTGCGCTGTTATGAAATATACGGGGTAGCTTATGTCGCATATAAACGTCGTGTCGGCCTGCGTACATCTGTCTAGATCGTTTTCGTTCAGTGTTATATAGTTTCGGTTTTCTTTATTTATTGCCAACACAGCGTGTGTGGTTTTAGGAATTATAAATATATTGTTGTTGTCGTACACTGGCAGGGGTGTTACTCGCACGATTTCATACTTGGGGTATGTAACAATTGGAAATGTCAGGATTGTGTAGACGTTGGGGTTGTCATAATAGGCATTTATTTTTACAAACTTTTCGATGATGTTCCAATTTTCTATTTGTATCTTGAAAGGGAAGTGTGCGCCCCGGTATAGGTGGGTCGTCGCTTCTCTTAATTCCGATACTAAGGTTTCGAGTGGCAATAGTCGCACGGGAATTATGCCGTGTTTCGCACAGGCCAGGTATTCTAACGTGTCTTCTACGTCGCTTACTAATTTAGCTGTTATTGCGCTTATTACTAGAAGGTGTTCGTCTAATTCTTCGCGGCGTACTATTTTTGCTACTCGTTGTTGTACTCGTCTCGTGACGTTCGCTATTACTGATTATCCTATTAATATTATAATATTCGCGTTTAAAATAGGCTTTTTCCTTGTTTTATTTATTAATATGTATCTATATTTTGCTTTTACTCCTTTATAACTGCTTTTAAACGATTGGCGTGGACGCGTAACGTCTTTCGTTTTGTTTTAATAGTATAGTTCACGTCGCTATGCTTTTCGAGGATCACGTACGGTCCGATCCATTGGGATTCGAGTTTTTTCGATCGTCCGCGTCGTACTGTCTCGTCATGTAATAGTACCTTGTCACCTACTTTAAACGTGTCCTTGTTACTCTTCTTGTCGAATGGTGGTTTTGCCTTGCTTAATTTTCTGCTGGCGTAGATGTTCGGTCGAACTTGGCCTACTGGCCCCTGAGAACGCACGGCTCCGGTGGCGAAATCTGATGCGTCCGTCGCCGCGCTCAGCTTATCTTCTTTTAAATAAAATACATTGCAAATTTTTCCTAATGCTTTTCGCTCTTTGCTATTTAAATGATCAGTTTGCAATTGCGCGTATAATTTTGCTTCCTCATAGAGGAAGCTTTGTTTTCGTAAAAAAATTTTTTTTTATTTGTTTTTCTGAATGTGTTCAGAATGTTCTAAAACGTCGAAAAATTGTAATTTTAAAAAATGTCTGTATGTATGTATGTGTGTGTGTATGTGTGTATGTGTGTATGTGCCAAATTTACCGAAATTTCTATAACTCTAGAATTAATCAACCAAATCTTAACGAATTGTATATGAAATATGGGTAGAATTTTCCGGGGAGTGCTATAGAATGTATAGTTTTTCGTTTTCTATTTTCTGGAAACCAATTTTTTAAATTTTTTTACCCGTAAGAATTAGAAAAATTAAAAAATCGGTTTCCAAAACATCGGTAACGAAAAACTACACACTCTATAGCACTCGCCGGAAAATTCTACCCCTATTTTATATGGTTTTAATACAAATTCGGTCCAATAGTTTTTAAGTTAATAACGTTTTTTTTAATTTTTATAATTCTTACGGGTGATGCACTCCCTGGAAAATTCTACCCCTATTTCATATACTTGTGGTAAAAATTCGGTCCAATAGTTTTTAAGTCATTAATGTTCAAACATACATCACCCGTAAGAATTAGAAATAATTTGTAAATAAATATCTTGTATTTACACATGTTAAAGACATATGCAACATTAGTTAAGACATAAAGACAAAGGCACATTACTTATACAGCATACACATTACTTATATTTTCTTAAAATTTTTAAGTATGTAAATTATAAATTTGCACATTGTTTCATAGTTTTTAAGTGTGCAAGTAGAAACCTTCGCTCACAAAGCTTCCTCTATGAGGAAGCCAAAACAAATAAATAAATACTAATAATTATGCATCGAATAAAATAAAAGCTTAAGAACTATAAGTAAACAATTGCATGAGGAAGCAATGTGCAAGTTTCTACTTGCACCATTTCTCCATGTGTTTATTTTGAATTGCGCTGAAATGGATTCGCGTTTTTCGGTCGCGTGTAACGTGAGTACGTTAGTTGTGTCACTTACCGGCTTCTCTAGAGTTACGCGCGGTATGGGTGTCTCTACTAATTTTTCCACGCCGTTGGACATGCTTATCGGGCATTCGAAATCTGTCGGCTCCATCAAACAGTGTCCGATGAATACACTTGGTGTAGGTTCTTTACTTTTTACGATACCTACTCTGCTGCGGGGTGGTGAGTTCACCTTCTTATATGGTCGGAGTTTAAATGTAACTCTTCCGATGTGTACCTGCTTTGTGGCGTGTGAGATAACGGCTTTGCGCTTTGTGAGGAAATCATTCCCCAGTATTCCCTCATGATCGATCGGGAAATCATCCTCTACCACGTACATGGTATGGCGTATTTTCTGGCTTCCGAGGTCTACGGTTGCTTTTATTTTTCCGAGAGTGTGGATCTTGTGTCCCGTCACTCCGGTCAAAGTCAGGCGTTTTTCTCGCACCATAGTGTCGCCTTTTAAATTTCCTACTTTGATTAGCGTCAGGATCGCTCCTGAGTTTAATAAGAAATTTGTCTTGCCTTTCTTGGCCTCTTGAATAGGCAGTGTTATCAGGTTTAAGGTATGTATGTTATGTTTCCCCGTTATCTGCGACACTTGATACTCTTCGGCGGCTCGTGCCTTATTCTTCTTTGGTCTCTCGTCTTCTTCGCTGCCGCTACTGGAGGAAGATTCATCTCTCGTTTCTCGCGATTTCTTTTTTCTTACCTTTAAACCATTTACTGGCGCCTTTTTGGGGGCGTCCGTTTTCGATCGGCTTGATCGTTCCGTGTTGGGTCGTCCGTTCAGCGACCAACACTCTTCTCGCTTATGTCCGGTCTTTCTGCAGTAGGTGCACTCGATCGTATTTATCCCGCCGGGCTTGTCCGCTTTCGGCAACGAGAATCTATTTGCATGTCGGCTCGTACGGCAATCTCGCCCGTAATGGCCCGTTTCTCCACATTTGTGGCACTGTATCGCCTCATTCCCCGGATATCGCGCGTTTTCCGTGTTACAGTTAGTTTTGTTTGTCGTCTGTCCGTTCCGCGGAGAGGGGCCCTTTACCTTTTCCTCCGCACTGGCGCCGGTTATTGCTTCCTGCAAAGTTCGGTATCGCTGCGCTCTGACTATCATTTTTATGTCGTCGTGCAGTCCTAGTTGGAAATTGTGCAGTGCTTGCATCTTGATGCTGTCAAGAATTGCCTTCTGCTGTTCTTGGGAGTGCCCTTGGCCTTCTTTTATGGCCTCGTATAGCTCGCGTGCTAATTTTTCCACGCGTCTCCCGAATTCCTGCGCGCTTTCTCCCGGTTTTTGTCTTAGGGAGTTAAAGTCTAATTGCAGGTGGGTCATGCCGCGCTTGCCTAGGTATTCTGACTCTAGCTCGCGTTTTAACTGTTCGAAATCGCGGATGTCGCGCGTGTCGAAATCCGTCATTGCTTTGCCCTTGAATTTGGTGCATAATATTGCTTCTAACAGCATTGCTTCATCTACGAGCTGAATATTCTTCATTGCGTACGTGCTTGCGCTTATGAATTCGCGAACGCGCTCTCTAGATTCTCCGTTTATTTCGGGAATCATGTTACGGGCTTCCTTTAGGCTAAGGAATCCGACGTGGTGCCCTGGCTGACAACGGACGTCGCTACGTGTTCGTCCGTAGGTGACGTCCAGCGGGCCCTGGCTGCGTATGCGTCGCTCTCGTGCGTCGGAGCAATCGTACGTGGTGGATTCTAGCCGAGTCACGCGTCCCTGCATCTCGCGGATTGCGCGGAGGACTTCTACAGAGCGCTCGAACTCTGCGGCCTCTGTGCGTTCCATGCGTTCCTGCATCTTGCGCATCATGCGTTGCATGTCGCTGAGCACAGAGTCCAACGCTCCTGGGCTTATCTGCGTCGGCTCGGGGGCTCGACTTTGATCAAACCCGGACGGTCGCCCGTTTGCCGCGGGTCTGAGCCGCTCTATGTCTGCGTTAATCTGCGCGGGTGATATGTCCTCGCGCGGTGCAATAGTCGCGGCCGCTCGTTGCTGGCTCATCGTGTTGGCCCGGGGGGTATAATCCTCTTCCGCGGGGTCAAATAATTCGCTGTCGTATGAGGTCAGGGAGAATTCTCCTCTCCCTGCGTTCTCGCTCTGCGTATCGGCCGAGGTGTCCGATCGTGCGTCACCGTCGGTCGGGGGCAATCTGTGTGCGTCACTGTCGTGATTGTCGCTATTTTCGTCACCGCTTTGGTTATCTATATTATCTCGCGGATTTTCGTTCGCGTCACAAAGGCTAGCGTCTAAAAACTCGAATTCGCGTTCTACGATGACGTTGGGGTGCAGCTCGAGCTCCGGCGTACCTTCGCTGGCAAGTTGCGCGTCTAAATCTCGTCGTACGCGGTCTAATTCGTTGCTCGTGAATCGGGCGGCGCGAACGCGGTTTCGGATACTATTCTCGATCGCTTGTTGCGCGCGCTCGCTCAGCACGAAGGACGCGTTGCTGACAGGGGGATGTCGGGGTAAGTCGTCCGACATCTATCGGTGCTTACGCTTGTATCTCCTGTAATCGCGAAGTTTGTGTTCGGCGCTCGCGGTTATATCTCCGGTAGTCGCGGAGTTTATTCTCGGCGCTCGCGGGTGTATCTACTGTAATCGCGGAGGTTGTCTTCGGCGCTCGCGGACCGTTTCCCTAGTTCTCGCACAGTTTGTTATGAGTTGGAACGGACTTACATTAGCGACGCGGTGCGCATGGTGTCGGCTTTCGGCTGAGTCGTCGTCCGCTGCCACGCTGTCCCGCTGGGCCGCTTCGCTGCCTTGCTGCTCCGTGCCACGCTGCTTCGCTGCTCCACTGCTCGGGCTGGCGAGTCCGTGCGGTAGGTCGGGGCCTTCTCCGGTGTCGCTGATATGTAACACACGGCGGCTGCTACCGTCGTTTCACTCGCTCACTCGGGATCTGCTGGCAGTTCCTCTCCGGGATGTATTGCTGCCGTCTTATGACCCGTTCCCTGTTGCAGGCGTAACTTCTGGCAGGATGTCCTTCCGTCCGGTTGGCAGATCCCACCGCTGCCACCAATTTGTCGTGCCGCACCTTGATATTGGTCTCAGGGCCGGCACCGGGTTCGTAGGATCCGCGGGAGGATGAAAGAACACTCACAGATTTGATTGGTTGTAGCGTGGAGTATAATTAAAAGGCTTATTCACAGTTACACTTGTTCACTTATTCTAACGCCCTGGCTTGCGGGCTCAAGGTTAATACACGCTGTGACGATACGTGGTCTCGCGATACGCGCTCGGTTATTAGACTGCCCGCCGCTTCTCGGAAGGGCGGGCCTTTTATCGCACGGAGTCGCTTCCTCGTTGTCAACTCAGCTGTCAGCGCTTTTGCTTCCGGGCTCAGGTCATTTGCCTGGTAATCCAGGTGATGCACGGAATGCCACCTCAGATATATTTGGCAATATCCGGACTTGCGCTGGCAATCAGGTGATGCCTGGAATGCCACCTCAGATATTTGGCAATAATCGTACTTGCGCTGGCAGCTGAGTGTCGCAATTAGGGGACGTTGACTTTCGTTTCACAACAAAATTAAAAACACGAATTTAGCAAAACTCAGAAAAAATATTAAGTTTACCTACTTGAAAAAAGTTAATAACTTTATCATTATTTTTTTTTTGTAAATATATTGAATAGGGGAGCCCGCCCCATTGACCTTGACCTTGACATGTGTTGTCAAGGTCATAATCCTGAACAACATTCCAAAGGTTTTAGCCGTCGCTCGTTATTTGTTAAAAAGTTTGAAAAATATAGCAGTTATTTTGAGTATTAAAAGGCATAAACGACTATGTATGTAGAAATAGTAGGGTAAAGTGCATATTTCGGATCAGATCCTAATTCGGATCAGCAAATTTGAAATGCCTCTCTAGCCGACTGTATTTATCATATGTGGATTTTTTTCGCTATTATCTATAGCTATCCTTTATAGCTATAGACAATTAGTGAAAAAAATCCACATATGATAGGTACAGTCGGGTAGAAAGGCATTTCAAATTTGCTGATCCGAATTAGGTTCTAATTCGAAATATGCACTTTACCCTACATATATGAACAAAAGAAAGTCATTTAAAGCAGTGAATTGTTAATATATTAAACAGTCTTTTTGTTAAAACGAGTTAAAAAGTTACTCATGTAAATTCATTACGAAATTTTGCGTTGTGATATTCACTGAGTAAGATTATTCCGGTGACTGAATACTTGTACGAATAAATAGTTACTAACAGTAGTAATGTCCTTCATATATACCAAGAGTGTTCAGAGTGTTTACAAAATTTCACAAGCAATCAAATACGTAGTATGCTCTGCTTTAACGGGATAAAAGTACACATGTAAGCGGGAGAGAGGCTGCCGCCCCTCTTCCGAAGGCAGGGGTAGGTGGGGATGGACATCGGTTTACGTAGATGGACAGTATTGTGCTCTTCACGCAAAACAAAGTTCACCCTACCCCATTCCACCCCTGCATTCAGGGCGAAACGAGGTCTATCATTGTACATACGGTTCGGGTTTTCATCAACTTTCAACGCGAAGAGAGGTCCACCCTCATCCACCCCTGCTTGCGGAAGAGGGGCGGCAGCCCCTCTTCCGCCTACATGTGTTGTCTATACACACATATCAGCAAATTATTTCCCTTAGCATGTCTTTCAATACTCAAAATAACTGCTATATTTTTCAAACTTTTTTGTTAATAACTTTTTAACAAATAACGAGCGATGGCTAAAACCTTTGGAATGTTGTTCAGGGTCATGACCTTAACAACATATGTCAAGGTCAAGGTCATCGGGACGGGCTCCCCTAATCGGTATATTTACCTTTTTTTCTAAGATGAGCATTTAGCCTTTCAAGCAAGTATCACAAATAGATTTCACTCGTCCCCTGGATAGGAACATAAAGGGGGACGAAATTAGGAAAAACCCTTAAACTAATATCGCGGCTCCTACCTTCTCAACAAGTTAACCTGACGACACACAACTCACACACTCTTCTATTGACAACGTACCTAAACCAATGACATGCAGAGAATATAAAAATAACGCTTACATTAGGCATAATCATCATTTCAATGGCGCAACAGTCCGAGTCGGACCTAGGCCTTCCCCAAAGTCATGTGCTTGTGGTGCGCACGCAGGTTGTACACAAGTACATGGGACCTACAGTTTAACGCCGAATCCGAACGGCAAAGTAGAGGGGGTTTCGAGGCAAGGGATCTCTCAAGGGATACTCCTGACGGGCTGCCGCTGCTATTCTGTCGAGGAGGAGAGACAAGCGATACAATTTATTTATTTTGGTTCTACCAGGACTGGATTCGAACCTGAGATCTTTGGTTTAGCAGACCAGTGCGCTGTCTGCTACGCCACGCTCGCTCTCACATTAGGCATAAAGGACTATTAATAATGACATTGCAAGAATTCACGTTACCAAGAAAACGAAAAGTCTTCGTAAAACCAGTACAGAAGCTTCCTGGATTACTTAACTTTCACAAGTGGTTCTGTTTGCCTTCCTAGCTATACACACGTGCTGGCGCCGATAGCGTTTTTAGCGACAGGACCGAGAAATTGAAGGGGACGAAATTTGGATACCTTATATGGATCATGTAGCCTTTAAGGGTTAAAGAAGAAGGTTAGTTCTTTGAGAAAATCTAAGAGCAGATCTGTAGCTGTTTGTTGAAATATTTTTTATAAAATAAAAATAGGTCTTTATAAACGGAAGATGAATAGGACTTTATAGGTTTATTTAATAAATAACTCTATTTTACTATTTCAAAATGTATTATTATAAAAAAATAAGAATTTTAAGTTCAAAATAAAAAGACAAAATTATATTGTATTATATTATGTAAATATTATATTAGATTATATTATATAAGGAATCATATTGCATCAGCAAAACAGTCACGTTTTTGGACAAACCTTTAGTCTTCAACTAAGTTTTAAAAAAAAAAATATAAAAAAGTATTTAAAAAATAAAAAAATATTTCTTTTAGGTATATATGTAAGAAAAAATTAAAAGTTAATTTTTAAAAACTCTAAACATGATGGCTAAAAATTATCTAAACAAAATTTTGTTGTTTTTCTTGCCGAGAATGCTTAGGTGACAAAGATAGATCACGCTTTTCAAGAGAAACTGATAAACTAATTTTACGCCTAGTGTAGTGCTAAAGGATAAAGATATATACTTTATTTACCCCGAGGTGGCCTTACAGGGCGTTTTTGAAGGGACGTACCCAACCCTATCCTTTCCTATTCCTCCCTATTCCTTATTCCTTTGGACCAACGGTTTAACGTCTCTTCCGAAAGACGGAGCCCAGTTTTTCCATCTAGGGATACCTCTTTCCGCTAGATGGGGGGGCAGCGTTTTTGTTGAGAAATTCTCAGTGGCCTAGCGGGATTCGAACCCGGTTCTCCGGATTACGAATCTGGCGCTCTACCCAGTAGACCAGCCGTCTCCCCTAGTGTAGTGCTACTAATCTCTCATATTTTAAGAGCGATAACGTTTGAAAAGTTGGTAAATTTTACTCATGTTTAGGGTTCCAGCTTTAAAGCTAAGGAGATCATCTTTTTTTATAAAAGTATAGTTCAAATTGCAAGAAATTGCAAATTCCATCAATTGTTATAAGCGACTAAAATGTTTACTTGTTTTTTCAACAAAAACTACACTTTAAAACATTTTTAAAATAATGCTATATTATTATTTATTTTATTCTGGAAGTGTGCATATTCTATTATATTATAGAAAAACGATGGACTATTTTTTATATATTTTTAATGACTGAGGCACCGCACCGTGTTCACGTCTCTGGCTCGACCAATAAATAGCACATTGATTTGTTCGGAAATAATCTTTTGGAAAAAGAATGTACAGTATAAATGACATAATTTATAATGTTGAATATAATCAACATTATACAAATCATATTTTTATTATAAATTTTAAAAAATGGTACAGCATTTCTAATTTCAGTACAGTAAAGTAAGTCATTACACTGTACTGTATAATTCGACCGTTAATTTTTTTTACTCTGAATTCCTAAGATTTTTAGTAGCAATTGTCATGCTCTAATCTTTCTTATCGGGGAAATTCCTATAGGCCCAGACTTTCGATACTTTATGACAAGCTTCTCGGTATTTAAGTGACCTCAACTTGTAAGATTGTTTCAGTATACCCTTGAATCAAGTAACTAGTCTGTCACGCTATTTTACCTTTTCATTCTTTACATTTTCTTCTGTGTGGAGTTCAAATTTTAGCATCGTAAGTATATATATGTAGGAACTTATTGTTAGTACTTTATGATTAAAAATATATAAAAAATAGAATCCATTGTTTCTCTATAAAATAAAAAATACGTACATTCTTAGAATAAAATAGAAAATAAAATAGCATTATTAAAAAAAATTTTTTAAATGTACTTTTTGGTGAAACAAATAATTAATCACTTTAATTGCTTACAACAATTGGAATTTGCATTTTTATATAACTTAAACTATTTTTATAAAAAAGATTGTCTCCTTAGCTTTAAAATGCCTTTTTGAAAATTTTTTTACGGCAAATATAACCAGAGATATTAATTTTAAAGTTGAAGATTTCTTTACCCACACGGAGCATAATATTTAATAAATATCCAATGGATATCCACATATCCATATAACGTCCATATCTATGGTGGATATTTAATAGATATCTATTAAATGTAAAAATATCCATATCTCTCAAATAGCCACCAGAGATATCCATTAAATATCCACGTGCTATCCACATATCCATATTTCTCAAATAGCCACCAGGGATATCCATTAAATATCCATGTGTTATCCACATATCCATTTTTCTCAAATAGCTACCAGGGATATCCATTAGATATCCACGTGTTATCCACATATCCATATCCACAAAATAGCTACCAAAGATATTTATTAAACTAGATTTTGAGCTCGCGCGAAGCGCCCCTTCTCCCCAAACTCACCCATTAATTATGAGCACCAAATTTGATATTCTTTCTCCTTAAATTATAACCTACATCTTCGAATTCTTTTTTAATAAATAATAAATAATAGATAATATTATAGATGTAGATTAACATATTGTCAAATATTTCAAAAAAAATAATTCCCTATATTGAAGTCTTTAAATTTTAAGAACATAAAAGAAAAATTGGCAATAAGAGAGTCGACGCGGTTATTGGTGCGTAATGTCCAAAGACACTTGTAATATGAAAATATGTCTGTCTTTGGACATTACGCACCAATAACCGCGTCGACTCTCTTATTGCCAATTTTTCTTTTATGTTCTTGTTATTATCGAGAGTCCTTAATTATTTTATTATTCTTTAAATTTTATTTTTGCTCGCGCCTCGCGCGTTTTCTCCTTCCACTGACCCACCATTATTGACTATCTTTCATTTTCTTTTCTTTTATTTTCTTTCTGTTCCTCCTTTTTTCTATTTTGTTTAAAAATTCTACCGGGTTTAGTTTTACATTTGCTGCATTTCTGTTCTAATATCAATTCATTTATTCTTTTCTTTCGCCCGCGCTTCGCGCGCTTTTACCCTCTAAAAAAATGGTAAATTTTTACAATTAGGGCCCCAACGAGAAATCAATTGAAAAGAGGTAAATTCTATGTATTTTTGCCCCCCGAATCCAAAACTGTTGATAAAATTTGGGGGTCGCTTGTATTTACTAAGATATTGTGGTAAATATTGACATAAAATCATTATTTTCAAAAGTTAATGACTTTGTGGGGTAGACCTTGCTTCACCTTGCACAGTAAACATAATTCTCGTGTTCTCACAAAAATCACAGTGTTTGACCGACAATCGAGCAATGAAGTCTATCGTCAGTAGTCTCACAAACGTCACAGTGTTCGACCGACAATCGAGCAATGAAGTCTATCGTCAGTAGTCCTATGTAGGTTAGTGACGCGCTTTAAACAGTTAAATACTTTTAAAGCGCGTCATATAACCTATGTAGGTTACAGGCAAAGTGGTACAGGCAAAGCTTTTATTGTGCCAGTTGAAGATCGTACCCGAGAAACATTGTTAAATGTCATAAAAAAGTGGATTTTGCCAAAAACAACAATAATGTCGGATATGTGGCGGGCATACGATTGCTTAAACAATGAATAATTAATCCGTATTTGATAAATAAAAAACCTAATATCCGAGTTTAGTGTTTTTTTCTCATTTTCTTAACGATATCTAACGAAGCGAGACCGCATTTTCGTATCATAACACGTGTGTATGCCCTGCTTTATAGAAGTTGTGATTTTCGTTAAAGCAGGGCACACACATTATGAATTTTGTGCCTTCGGCGTGTCGTAGCCGTCGGCGTAATAATATATCAAAGTACATGTGTGGGCGGGGGGGTTCGCCCCCCCCCCTGCACCCCGCCCCATTGTGTGAGTAAACCTAGAAGTGTGGGCGGGGGGGCGGTATGATGCCTTGGGGACCAACTAGTCCCGCTTATTTCGAGATGTCCAATGTCTTTACGATGAACGGAATCACGCCGCACAACACGTTCACGCGTTCGAACACAAGATATAATCCTCGAAATAGAAATAGACAAAGAAACGGCTCCGATCGAAGCTGTTTAATAGACCCGACCAATCCCAGCAACAACAGTAACAACCATCACCACTATCACCATCATCATCACCACCATCATCATCAGCCGTCGTCTATGCCGCCGCTGAGTAATCGTGGTTCTCATTCTCCTATGAGAATGTGATTTCTGCCCAGTGCTCTGAATGTCAACGTGAAGAAATTCAAGCAAGCGCGGGTAAATGGCGGGAGTAACTATGACTCTCTTAAGGCCATGCGCTGTACCAATAATTTAGGCCGGCTCAGGGGGAGCGAGGAGACCCGCCTGGGAACCGGGTCCTCCTGGATGGGAGTCATAGTTGCTCGTTCACAAGGGGGCGCAGCCTGTTGTCTGCGTCCCAAGTCTGCCCCACCTCCAAGATCGGTGTCCGCTGGGTACCCGGCTTGCCGGGGAGCTAACGGGGTTCAGGCGACACGGGAGCATGCCCTGGGCTCTCGGCCGGTTTGACCGATGCCAGCGGGTTTCATTCCCGTCAGGGCAACAACATCGAGAACATACCCTGGGCTCTCGGCCAGTTCCGACTGGTGCCAGCGGGTTCATTCCCGCCAGGGTAATAACGAGAGCACACCCTGGGCTCTCGGCCGGTTCCGACCAGTGCCAGCGGGTATCACTCCCGTCAGGACAATACAGCTGGTCACGGGCTAGCAACCCCGGCTGGCTTATTTTAAAGTCGCTAAATATAGAAATGGCAAAGCCTCGGACGATGGGGAACACGGCCCCATTCCCCTGGAACACGGCCAGGGGGCTATACGGAGACAACCAAGGCAAGAAACACTGGTCTCGAACGATGGGGAACACAGCCCCATTCCCCTGGAACACGGCCAGGGGGCTATTCAAAAACAACCAAGGCAAGAGATACAGGTCTGTGAATTATCGCTCCCCTTCAATCGAAGGCGGTGCGAAAGTTGCGCCGGAGTGGGCGAATATATGGCTCTCACTATCAAAGATGAGGCCCGGCATATCGAGGAAGTGCACCCTCACCTAAGCGTCAGATATAAATGTGAATGGTGTGGCAGGTCGTATGCGTCGTACCATGCGGCTGCATGCCACCTGCCAAAGTGCCCAGCAGCCAGGATGAATGAGGGGCAGCGAACCTTAAAGCAGGGCCGGTTCGACTGCCCGGAGTGTGACAGAAATTTCACTTCACAACGAGGGCTGTCGCAACACCAAAGGCTGGCGCACCCGGTAACAAGGAACCGATTGAGATCAGAGCAAACAGCTCCGAAGGAAAATGAACAAAGACGGGGAAGAGTTTTTTCTGCCGAAGATATCAGCAGGATGCTCGAACTCGAAGTGGAGCTCATAAACGAGAGGAACATAGCGAGAGCTATGGTTCCGTTTATGCCGGAGAAAATCCTGAAGCAAATAAGGGACAAAAGAAATGAGTCGTGTTACAAAAGATGGAGAGAACAACGCCTCAGTAGTACACTTTCTAATCAAGAGGCTGTCAAGGAAGAGGACCAGCAAGTGGGCGGTGCACCATTAGAGGTCGACGAGGTTTTTGTTGATGCAGAGGAGAACGAGGATGTTTTCCTGGATGCGGAAGAGACACCAGGCGATATTTACAGCTTTGAGGAGTTTACGTCAACCATGAGTTGGAGGCAAGCCAGCATTGCGGCTGTGCTTAAGGAGCTCAAGAGTAGTGAGCCCAAGGAAACGCTGGAAGTACAACGGCATATTATCGAGCTCCTGACGGCAAAGAGTGAAGGTCAGGCAATAACGCAGGTGGAAGTAGACGCAGCTTACGAGCTGGTGGTCAGTTTGTTCCACGCCCCTGCAACTGGGAAGAAAGGTGGTAATTCCCGGAAGCATCGGAGTCGGAGGAAAGGGCTCTCGGGTAGAAGCGAACGCAAAGCCCGAGCCTATGCCCTCACGCAAGAGTTATATAAAAACAACCCCGCTATGCTCGCTAAAATGGTAAGAGAGGGTATGGACATTCAAGCGCAAGATACAGGTGAATCGGTGAGTCCATCAGTGGAGAGCGTCAAGGAGCTCTACGAAGGGCTGTGGGGAAAGCCCGGTCGATGTGATGTTGAACAGGAGAAGTGAGGGGCCACGGTGCCATATAACCCAGCAGAAATTCTACACCCTATCTCCAGTGCGGAGGTTCTGAAGCGTTTCAGGTCTACACGGCTGAGGGTGGCAGCCGGGCCTGATGGACTCCGCAAGGGAGATCTGATGAGAAACGAGGGAGGATACATCCTCCAAGCGATCTTTAACGTAATCATGCTGGCACTGAAACAGCCAAGCGCATGGCGCTGCAATAGAACAACGCTGTTGCTCAAAGAGGGCAAGGATCCCTTAGTAGCGGCTAACTACAGGCCAATTACTATCTCCTCGATACTGAGTAGGTTGTATTGGGGTATTATGGACCAACGCCTAAGAAACGTGGTTCACCTAAACGCACGGCAAAAAGGCTTTGTACCAGAAATGGGATGTTATAATAACATCAACTTGTTAAATGAAGTCCTTGCAACAACGCACCAAAAAGGGCCAAGGAATCGTTGTCACTCAGGTGGACATTGCCAAGGCGTTTGATAGCCTTCCGCACCCAGTTATTAAGTATTCTTTACTTAGCCAAGGGTTGCCGGAGGAAGTGGTCGCACTGATAATGGACTCGTATAAAGGAGTCAAAACGACCATGAAATGTCGTAACGAAATGTTCGACATAGAGTTGAGAAGAGGTGTCAAACAAGGCGACCCTCTGTCTCCACTCATCTTTAATATCTGTATGGATTTAATCATTGACAAGCTGGAAAGAATGGAAGGCTTCCAAGTTAAGGAAGGCCTTAGCATATCGTGCTTGGCCTTTGCCGACGATATAATTCTAATAGCAAATGATCGAATAGCGGCGAGTCGGCTTATGGATGAGCTCGTTGGCTTCCTCTCAAGTTGGGGAATGGCACTATCGATTGGGAAGTGCGTTGCCTTTGGTATTGTCACCACCAAAGATAGCTGGTATATGGTGAACCCTGAAATATACAGTAATGGCGAGAAGATCGCCTACTGCGGCCCTGCGCAGTCAATGCAATACCTAGGCATACAGATTACTCCATGGGAAAGAGTAGTTATTAAGCGTGCAATCGCACGACTAAGGGACACGCTTCCAAGAATTAAAAGGCTACCCCTGAAGCCTCACCAAAAAGTTGAACTCTTAGCGCGGTATGTATTGCCGCACTTTCTGTACGCCTTCACCGCGGGCACTATAAGTGCCGCAGTGCTAAGAGATATGGACCAAGCACTGAGGACGGCGGTGAAAGACTATCTGCACCTCCCACAGTCTACGGCAGATGGTCTGCTATACGCATCCAAACGCGATGGCGGCATGGGCTTTCCGAAGCTCGAAATTGTTGTAACGTCCGCAACTCTAAAAGCTGGATTTCGCTTTCTAACTAATAGCGACCCGGCAATACAGGCCCTAGCAGTAGCGTCAGGGCTGGAGAACAAACTAAAGCGCCTTGCGCATGTAGCCAAACTTGGCTGGCCACTACAGTTGACCAAACAGATCGACGGCTACAAGCTCAAAGCCAAAGCAGACGAATGGAAAAGATGGGCGGATTTGCCCTCCCAAGGCAAAGGAGTGCAAGCCTATAGAAACGACAAAATAGGCAACGAGTGGCTATACCGTCCTAACCTGTTGAAATCGTCCAGGTATATTACGGCGCTCAAGCTGAGAGCCAATGTAGCGGCGAACAAGGTGTCGCTCAATAGAGTCGCTAAAATCGGCAACGTCATGTGCCGAAAATGCAAGGCGCAGCCTGAGACGCTAGGCCACATACTGGGGCAGTGTACTTATACCAAGTCCGGTAGAATCAAACGACACAACGATATTCGAGACTGCATTGAACGACACGTCTTGGGGCAGCGTGGAATGGCAGTAACGAAGGAGGCAAGACTGCAGGACCCTCATCTGAGGAATCTCCAACCAGACCTGATCATACAGTATCGGGAAAGGGTCTTTGTGGTTGACATCACAGTCTGCCATGAGGATGGTGATCTCCTTGACAGAGGTAGAAGGGACAAGCTCGCTAAATATGCGTCCCTCGTAGCCCCGCTTAAAGCTCAATTAGGGGCGAAAGACTGTACGATCCTCCCGATAGTTATCGGGACAAGAGGAGCAATGCCCAGAAACACTGTTACCTGTCTACATGAACTGCAAATTAGAGACAGAGGCTCGCTGAGAACGCTAACACTGCAAGCGCTCAGGAGCTCAGTGGAACTTTTCCATATGTTTATGGACTATAATGCGCCGTTGCGCCTTAACAATAGCGATGCTGCTGATTAAAAACTCTTGGCACTAGCTCACTGATGTAATTTTTATACACTAACGATGGTCTGGGATCTGATCCACCCATGCAATATTTATTTATTTATTTATTTATTTGGGAGCCTTCTACACTCCCAATTTTAAGCTATGCCGGCACTTTTGCCGTTGACATCAGTGATGCGAGTCGTTCGGATGGGCAATGCCCATGGGCACCGAACGGCGGCAGAGCCGTGCGACCGACCGCCACGGCGTTCGGGCGGACGCCTCCACGTGGCTCCCCGCGGTAACGGCAACACTAAGCCGGCCAAGTTCCGCTTCCCCAAGTTGGGGACTCTGCTTCACAATTTTTCCAGCCCGTGCGCAGGAATCCCGCGGCAGATCAGTCAGATGGGTTTCCCTCCTGCGGGAGGACTTGCCAAGAGTGCTAGATAGGCCCAGTCAATATAGATAGGATGGAATTAGAACGAAAGCTACACTGGATCTCATATCCTTACTGTTTGGGCAACCTGTTGCGAAGATGAGCGATCCAATCGTTAACCTGCAGGATCGCTCAGCCAGGTCCCGTTGTTAGCAGGAACCGCACTGTCCCGAAGCGGTAAGACGCGCCGATGGCGTGATATAAATAGCCAAATGCCTTGTCATCTAATTACGAAGACGAGCATGAATGGATTAACGAGATTCCCACTGTCCCTATCTACTATCTAGCGAAACCACTGCCAAGGGAACGGGCTTGGAAAAATTAGCGGGGAAAGAAGACCCTGTTGAGCTTGACTCTAGTCTGGCACTGTAAGGAGACATGAGAGGTGTAGCATAAGTGGGAGATGGCAACATCGCCGGTGAAATACCACTACTTTCATCGTTTCCTTACTTACTCGGTTAGGCGGAGCGCGTGCCCCGAGGGCTTCGTGCCCCGGCGGTCACGGTGTTCTAGAGCCAAGCGTGTCAGAGTGGCGTGAGGCCTCGCGGCCGATCGCCGTTAATACTCCCCCCCGCCCCCCGTGCACTAGGCGGTGTGGGTTGGGTTGATGGGTGGGCAGGGGGGGGGGGGCTTCGCCACCCGCATCCCCCATGGACACGCCTTCGGCATGCCCGGGTAGGAAATGTATTTCGCTTTATGCGTGAGCGGGGGGGCCTCGCCCCACCCCTGCACCCCCCCATGCACGTGAGCCTCACTTTATAAATTATAAGTTACAAAGCGAGGTTCACGTGCATGGGGGGTGCAGGGGGGGGCGAAGCCCCTCCCACTCACGCTTAAAGCGAAATATATTTCCTACCCGGGCACGCCGAAGGCGTGTCCATGGGGGGGGTGCAGGGGGGCGAAGCCCCCCCCCTGCCCACCCATCAACCCAACCCACACCGCCCAGTGCACGGGGGGCGGGGGTGCGGAGCCCCGCCGCCCATACCTCTAGGTTTACTCACACAATGGGGGGGGGGTGCAGGGGGGCCCCGCCCACACATATACTTTGATATATTATATAGGATAGCATACTGTGCAAGGTGAAGCAAGGTCTACCCCACAAAGTCATTAACTTTTGAAAATAATGATTTTATGTCAATATTTACCACAATATCTTAGTAAATACAAGCGACCCCCAAATTTTATCAACAGTTTTGGATTCGGGAGGCAAAAATACATAGAATTTACCTCTTTTTAATTGATTTCTCGTTGGGGCCCTAATTGTAAAAATTTACCAAATCGGTCCATTAATACTTATTATTTCTCGAAAAATTTTAAAACCGGTTTCCAAAAAATCGACAACGAAAAATTATCCATAAAAAAAATTCAGCTTGATATCTCAAAATTTGCGAAAATTGGAGCAATCACGTACATTTTTTAAACAGAAATCGGAAACTTCTTTATTATTAGCAATTTTTCTAATTCTATTACATTCTTTAGTTCTTTTTCTACCCCTATTTCATATATAATTCTTTAAGAAATGGTCAATTATTTTCCGAAAAATTGGAAAAATTTTTAAACCTGTTTCTAAAAAGATTGGTAACGAAAAATTATACACATCATGGCAATCCCCGGAAAATTCTACCCCTACTTTATATACAATTCTTTGAAATTCGGTCCATTAACAAATGTCATATACAATTCTTTGAAATTCGGTCCATTAATGAATGAGTAGTTCGCGGACAGACAGACAAACAGACAGACAGACAGACAAACAGTCGGGTTTTATATTATAGTATGATATGATATCCACACGTTAATCACACATCCATATCTCTCAAATAGCCACCAGGGATATCCATTAAATACTCCACGTGTCATCCACATATCCATATCCGCCAAGTATCTACCACATGTCTACCACAGATATTTACTAGTTCGTAACGACACCGCTAAGCGGCGCATAATGGTAAGACTAACTCGTAAGTAAATTTCTGTTGGAAGCGAATATAAGCAGGTTCCCGACGAAGCAAAATCGCGACATCCGCGGGTCTTCGGACCCGGCTCCTCTTTTAAATCTAGAGAAATAATATTTTTGAGATGTTGATTCAACGTTTATGTGCTTTATGGGGTTCTATTTGTATGTAATGGACATATATAAAAATAAAAAACATCGACTAAATATCCACGCAAATATCTAATCAATATCCACGAGACGTACAGTAGTTATTTATATATGTTGGGAAGTTAAGTTCCCGCGTCCATACGCACACTCGGCCTGAGTGGCGCCATCCGGCGCCGTGTCGGCCACGCTGATTATCGCGATCGTGCTCGATGTCTCGCGCTACACATTCAGATCGACTAAAAGGCGACCGTAGCACTTATCGCGACTTCGTTCTCTTACTGTCCGTGTATTCACTACGGTGATCCCCGTGACTTTTGTAACGTGCAATTATTTAACAAATATATCTGTCAGCAGTAAAATTAATCGTTGTAGCGATTTGTCTCCTATCGACCGCGATTGATCTTTCAGCTCGATCCCGACGTATCCTTATCAGGTTATGGGCCCAGGACGTGCGAGGTGCGATTGATCTAGCGTTCGAACTTCGAGGTTGTATTGCCACGTGCCGTGACAGAATTGCGTTACCGCGTGCTTGTGATAAGAACCAAGTAGCGTGTGCTTGCGTTACCGCGTGCGGTTCGATATTGCGTTACTTTACGTAACCGCGCAGGGTTCGGCATAATTTACGTTACCGCGTGCATTTCGATATTAATACTTTTCACGTTACCACGTGCACGTGATAAAGTGATCTTTTGCCGTGAGAAACAATGAGTATGGTGAACCCGGCTAAAATTGAACTCCTGACGAAGGACAATTATGACACGTGGCGAGTGCAGATAGAAGCCGTGCTGATAAAGGGTGACCTGTGGGAGTACGTGAGCGGTGAGTGTTCCCTCCCGCAACCGGCGGATTCCAGTGCCTTGGTCATAACCGCAAATGCAGCAGCGCAAGCGCTATGGCGGAAGAACGTCCGAAAGGCACGATCGGACTTGGTTTTGGCTATCCATCCGTCAGAGCTTCCACAGGTTCGACACTTGACGTCTTCGAGAGAGGTCTGGCTCAAACTCGAGTCGATCTATGCGTCGAGAGGACCAGCGAGGAAGGCGACGCTACTCAAGCAGCTTATTTTACAGCGCTTGGTGGACGGTGGTGACGTAAGAGATCACATGAACAAATTCTTTAACGCCGTCGACAAACTCTCGGCTATGGATGTGCAAATTAACGGTGATTTATTGTCCATTATGTTATTATATAGTCTCCCACCAAGCTATGAGAATTTTAGATGCGCGATCAAGTCACGCGACGAGCTCCCCACAGCCGAGGCCCTCAAGGTCAAAATTCTGGAAGAGAATGACGTCAGGGCACAGTCTGCAGTGGTTGAGGCGGCCGGTGCTCTCGCGACCAGCCAAGGTGGAAGACGTCAGCCGAGACGACGTAAAGGGAAGATGGAGCACAAAGGCTCTACCAAAGACGCATCGGGGATAGTGTGCTACAAGTGTGGAAAGCCGGGGCATAAGTCTCCTGATTGCCCGGATAATTCGGGCAAATCCTCCAATAAAACAAAGCGGAAGCCCACTAGCCGCCCTCCGGATTAGCCGGCTGCTAACGCAGCTGACGACACATATTTGGCTCACCACTCTACTTTCGAAGATAGCTGCCAAGTCTCAAGCGAATCCGTGGGCGAGCACGCCTGGATTCTAGACAGCGGATGCACCGCGCATCTATGTGGCGAGAAAGATCTTTTTGACAAGATTGACTCTTCGACGATGGGCAGACTCAACCTGGCGAGTCAGGCTTCAACAATGGTGGAAGGGAAAGGACCCGTGAAGATACCGATATCAGGTAACCAGGGTCGTCGCGTAGTTGAGCTTCAAAACACACTTTTTGTTCCAGACTTAAGGACCAACCTAGTTTCCGTGGCTAAGATTACTGACAAAGGCCACACGGTCATGTTCCGCAGAGACTCAGCGCTGGTTACTGATGAGGATGGAAATGTGAGAATGGAGGGTCGCCGACGGGGTAACCTATACTACCTTCTGGAAGAGGTCGACTGCGCGGGGGCCGCCAGCGCACCTCGACGTTCCGATGTGTGGAAGTGGCACGAACTGGGACATCTAAACTCCAGAGACCTGGTTAAGGTCATCGGCCGTCTCGATCAACCGTCGCCATCCACGAAGGAAGCAGAGGACTTGAAACGGTGTGAGATTTGTTTGCGGGGAAAGATAACTACTCTCCCATTTCCAAGCGGGGACCCACCATGTGCCAAGGTGTTGAGTATCGTGCACACTGATGTTGTAGGTCCTCTTCGTGTCCAGTCGGCGAATGGTGCCAGATTTTTTGTCACTTTCATAGACGACAGTTCGAGGTGGTATGAGGTGTACTTCCTCAAGCAGAAGAGCGGGGTATGTGATGCATTCAGGCATTACAAAGACTTTGTTGAACGACAGACCGGGAAAAGCATTAAAGCCTTGCAGTCCGACAACGGTAGAGAGTACCTCAACGACGAGATGAATTCTCTGTTGGCGAATCTCGAGATTAAGCAACGGTTGACGGTCGCTCGCACCCCTCAGCAGAATGGGGTCGCTAAGCGCATGAACCAAACTCTCCTAGATATGTCGCGCTGTTTAATGCTACAGTCTGGGTTATCCTCGATGTTCTGGGCAGATGCGGTCGCTACCGCTTGCCATATACGGAATCGCTGTCCGTCCAGTAGTTTGGGAGGCCTTACCCCCTACAAAAAATGGACTGGCGAGTTACCGAAGTTGGATCACCTCAGAACGTTCGGAGCGAAGATGTTCGTTCTTGACAAGGACCCAACGAAGGACAAGTTTGCACCTAGGTCAGCCGAAGGGGTGCTCATTGGTTACCCACAAGAGTACAAGGGATACCGTGTGTGGATGCCTGAGGAGCAAAAAGCTATCATTGCAAGAGATGTTAAGTTCCTTGAGGCGGCGCCCGAAGGTATGGCCGATGAATATAACGTTAATGAGTTGTTGAAGGTGGAGGAGCGCTCAGGCGAGGATGCCTGGACCGGTACTTCAGCAGCGACAAGGAGCACTCGGTTCGCCGGTGTCTCCACCCACTCCAGATCATCGACCCGTACCGCCGTTTGTCACAGGAAGCGCCCGGCGTGCGCGTGGGCGACCTAGATTAGTGCGTACCGGTGGAAGGGGGCGCCCTCGTAAGGTATATCAGACATTTACAGGTAGCGAACCGGGCCATACTGATGTACCGGTGGAAGTAATCAACGACGTCTTCCTCGATGCAACCCTGCCGCAGGAGCCTCTGCAGGAGATGTTTGCCGGCATCGCTGAAGTGTCCTTACGCGAGGCAATGTCCAACGAGAAACGTGAGGAATGAAAGGATGCCATACTGTCCGAGGTGGAGAGTTTGGTGAAGAATGATACTTGGGACGTCATTAAGAAACCTGAGGGCCAGAAGAGTGTGGGCTGCCGGGTAGTTCTGACGAACAAGTATGCCACAGATGGATCCATCGAGAGGCAAAAGGCCAGAATTGTTGCTAAGGGGTTTAGCCAGAGGTTCCGGCGTTGATTGCCACCGCACGTTTGCACCTGTGGCTCGACTTGAATCAATTAGACTGCTGCTAGCCCTCGCAGTCAAGCTCAATCTAACCATCTGGCAATTCGATGTTGTCACATCCTATCTGTACGGAAACCTTGAGGAGGAGGTCATCATGGATGTTCCGGATATACTGTTGGAAACGCTCGAGCGATTAGTCCTCGAGAAGAGCATCACTCCTGAGGTGAAGAATCGAGCCGAGACGATGATAAAAATCCTAAGATCGGGCGGAGATGCCTGTCGATTAAAGAAGGCCTTATATGGTCTACGCCAAGCCGGTCGACAGTGGCACATTCGTCTGAAGGAAAAACTTGAGAGCATGGGGCCTCTTACCGACACGCGGAGAATCGTGCTTATACCAAGCGCGTCGTGGGGAGGACATGCTTCTGCTACCGATTTATGTAGACGACATATTGGTGGCTTCCCGAAACAAGCAATGGATGACGGAAGTCAGGCGGGACTTGATGGAGGATTTCGAGATCAAAGACCTCGGCATAGCCAAACGTTGCCTTGGGCTCGAGATCACTTAAGAAAAAGACGCAATCCTTCTTACCCAGAAGGGATACACACTGGACGTGCATGCTGGCGAGATATGGGATGGAGCAATGTAATCCCATCTCGACACCCTCGGAACTCCACACAAAGGACACACCGGAGGTTCCGGTAGGTTTGGAGGCTGGTTCCTGGCCATATAGGGAGCTCGTCGGCGCTCTCATGTACTTGGCTGTCGCCACGAGACCAGATATAGCAAAAAACCGTGTCCAGGTTGGCGCAGTTCAACAATAACCCGAAGAAACGGCATTGGCTGGCTGCGAAACGAGTGCTCAGGTATTTGGCGGGGACCACAGATCTGGGCTTGCTATTTTTCAGGACTGACCAGTCGCTAACCGGCTATTCAGACGCAGACTGGGGCCGTTGCACAATTGACCAACGCTCGTTTACCGGGTACGCTTTCCTACTCGGCGGTGCAGCCATTTCGTGGAAGTCTCAGAAACAGCGCACTGTGGCGTTGTTCCTAAACGGAAGCGGAGTACGTCAGCATGACGGAGGCGGTTAAGGAAGGGCTATACTTGCGCAGTATTCTCACCGAGTTAGGACTGGACCGCATGGCTGACGCTGTGCTATATATCGATAATCGAGGCGCGCAGTACCTGACGCACGATCACATGTACCATCCTCGCACGAAGCACATTGACATAAGGTATCATTTCCTCAGGCAGTCTGTCGCTGAGGGTTTGGTGACTTTGGAACATGTACCCACCAACGAAATGGTGGCCGACATACTGACGAAGGCACTGCCGGCCACCAGCCATTGGAACTGCGTCGAGGGTCTCGGAATTACCAGCGCATCATAGCTCGGGAGGAATTGACCATGTGTGCATTGAGGGGGCGTGTTGGGAAGTTAAGTTCCCGCGTCCATACGCACACTCGGCCTGAGTGGCTCCATCCGGCGCCGTATCGGCCCCGCTGATTATCGCGATCGTGATCAATGTCTCGCGCTACACATTCAGATCGATTAAAAGGCGACCGTAGCGCTTATCGCGACTTCCGTTCTCTTACTGTCCGTGTATTCACTACGGTAATCCCCGTGACTTTTGTAACGTGCAATTATCTAACAAATATATCTGTCAGCAGTGAAATTAATCGTTGTAGCGATTTGTCTCCTTTCGACCGCGATTGATCTCCCTGCTCGATCCCGACGTAT
The DNA here is from genome assembly GCF_030848795.1 of Temnothorax nylanderi. NCBI lineage: Eukaryota > Metazoa > Arthropoda > Insecta > Hymenoptera > Formicidae > Temnothorax > Temnothorax nylanderi. The sequence goes on along the minus strand of NW_027249661.1, from coordinate 13,138 downwards.
CCTTATCAATATAAATATCCACTGGATATTTAATGGATATCCAGTGGATATCCCCATGGATATTTAATAGATATCTATTAGATCTCGTGTGGCGGACATCTGGATATTTAATGGATATCTATTAGATATCTCGTGGATATCATGGATATACATTGGGGATATTTAATAGATATCTATTAAATATTAATGTCTATGTGGGTATTTTTTATGAAAATTGTATTGCTTATAACTTTAGCAAAAAGAATATTTTGGACAAACAAAAAATATGTATTTCCTTATTTTTTTAAAGTATGATTCACGCAAAAAAGTTTTGATCCTCCATTGAAAATGCATAATGGAGGTTGATGACCTCACTTCATCGAGGAAAAGGACGCATCTCTCAACGGATGAAGAAATCTTGAGAAATTAATCGTTCTGATGCAGGAGTGTTTATCTTAATCAATCAAGATATCAAGTACAGAGTCATCAACGGTGTAGACGACTCTAGAGGAAAGCTGGAGGTGTATGGAAGTTTTTTCTGAGGGTAAGTCAATATTTTTGGTTTCGCGTTACTTTACCATCCTCCTAATGCAGAAACTATTTCTGTGCAAAAAGGACCATTCTTTTTTAACTAGTTTGGAACCAAGAGTGATAATCTCTATGGGACTTAGTAGATTCAGATTTCTCACTATTGAACAACACTCCAACATTTCATAATGCATTCTATCATACAAGTTCGGTGCTAGATTTGTCGATTGCACACAATTCTATGTCTCTAAACTTTAGTTGGAGGATCAATGATGACTCTTAAGGTAGTGATCATTATCCTGATTATGGAGATGCCGTTAGAAACTTGTTGCCCGTTAGAAGACCTTCTTGATTGTGTTCTTATAAGACTGATTGGAATATCTTTTAGGTAATGGACTAAACTATGAAGAAAACTTCCAGTCTGAAACTTTTAAATGTCAAAATTATGTATCCTTCCTTTTTTGTCATAGAGAATGCTCTGTCTTCCTTTATGTTTGAGAGAGTTAAAGATTCCGGATTTTCCGAAAAAAAAACCCACCGAGCATTAACCATCTATCTTGCCCGTGGTGGAACAAAAAATGCGACAGATTGATTCCACTCAGAAAGGTTGCTTTATTAAAATTTCAGTCCATTGGACCATATTACTATTTTATGGAATGTAAAAAGATGTGCAAATTGATTGAAAAAGTGTGCCTCTAATTCTACTATTATAATAAAAATGTGTAAATCTCAAAATTATTTTTAGGTGGTTTTGTCTCGCACTAATCGACAAATAATACATAAAATTTTATGGGTGTGTGTATATAATTATGTATGTATATGCACATATGTATACCTGCAAACGTAAATTAGGGCTCGTAATTGTAACTAATTAACCCAGACAGCACCATGTCTAAAATCAGGACATAAGACGTCTTTTAGACATCTTTTAGACGTCTTACTAAAAAGATGGCTAAAAGACGTCTTTTAGACGTCTTATGTCCGCTTTTGGACAAGTGTGCTGTATGGGAATTGTTTAGGGGTGCAGTAGCATTATACGCACCTCAGCTTCACGAATAAAAAAAACTCTCGTATTTATAAAAATCAGAACTTTATTGTGCAGTGAAACGCGAGCAACTTCCTCGGTCGACAAACGATCGTGATCTGTCTACGCCTCTTTCGGCTAACAGGAAAACTAAAGAGTAGGGGCGCGATTGGCCCTAGCGCCTCGCACGGATCAATCGTAACTAAGAATAGGAACGTGCCATTGGAGGCAAACCAAATCAAAGAACTATAACTTATGAATATTATAACGCTTGCATCTAAACAGGATTGATTAATTAGAAATCAATTAACCGGTTGTAATCAAAGAAACATTTACTATTCGAGTAAGCGATTAGTCGGTGTTGCGTGCGCGGGAGGCACGTATGACTGCGTTATCGACGGAGCGCGGGAGGCACGGACAAGGGAGAGAGCGCGCCAGAAAAATGCGGCACGACACACGATACGGAACACTCTGCCCGGAAACGTATCACAGTAACACGAGTTTGTCTTAATCTTCCTTTCCGAAAGGCCATCCCGATACAGTCGGCTAATACGGTGATTGAACGATTTATCGTTAAATTAGTCATTAATGGAATAAACCAGTTAGTATTTCGATTACTTGTTATTTTCATTAGGATTTTATAATGGTACATAAAGGCCTTCATAGACGAATTGCCGCAGCCGTAACATAAGACATATCGTAAGAATTGACCAATTACAATTCTACTCGTAAATTGCAGCCTTTTAAGAAAATATTTAATATGTAAAATTTACTGTATAGTATTAAGAATAAGGTCCAAACTTCCAACAACTTACATAAGAATAGTACATCAGCATCTTCAATATACCTACACGTTAACACCGTCACACTCTTCGTGGACTTTGCAATGTTTTTTTTCGAAAAAAGCTCGAAAAAAATAGAAGCAAACGCCGGCCCACTCATCTGGGTCAAGGTTTAAAAATTTTGATATCTGATACAGAATTTTTGAAAATTTTTTCAGATTTTTAAATTGTGGTCAATGATATGTTTGTTTTAAAAAATTATAAGTAAATCAAATTTAAAAAAAAAATCGCCGTAAAAACGTAAAAAATTACGTCTGGAAGTTTAAACGATTTCATGTTTTTCCGCATTTTCCATGTTTTCTCCGCTATAGACATAATTTTTATGGCCATTTTCGGATTCTACAACTCAAAATACGTAAGAATACGTAAGATTTATTCGTTCCTCTAACAGTTCCCAAAACTCAATTTTGCTTACCCTCCTTAAGCAATTTTATAATCTTTTGTACGTTTTGCTCCATAAAACCATAGTGGCCACCATGAAAAAAATCTCATAGCTATTTGGCAAATTTTTTTTAAATGCAGGGTACTTAAAAGTACAAAAAAACATAAAGAATAAATTTGTGTTGTTCTCTGCACAATTGTTTTCTGGGTCAAAATGAAAAAGGGAAAAATCGCTAATTTTTACATTATTTTCATCCATTTGTATCATGTCTATATGTTATTTAAAAAAATTTGGCAATTATACCGTTCAATAGAGCAAAGTTTTAGCTTTAAGAATCTGTTCTTTGAATTGCGATACGATGATTTTGAAGGGAGTTATGAGCAATCAAAGTCAAAATGCTCATTTCTTATTCAATCCGCGATAACTCAGTAACAAAAAATCGTAGAAACATTTTTAAAAAAAGACTTTGCAATGAAAACTTCAAGCATTCACGTTAGGAAGTCAAAATTTTTGTGCATGTGACAGGTCCACAAAGTGAGAGGAAAATTTTCTATTTTGTCCAGCTCGTAGTTTTCTATATGTAAAAATTACCAAATTCACAGAAACTAAAAAAAGTGTGCAAGTAGAAACTTGCACATTGCTTCCTCATAGTTCTAAGTGGGTAAGTAGAAACTTGCACATTGCTTCCTCATAATTTTTAAGTGTACAAATTATAAATTTGAACATTACTTCCTCACAATTTTCAAGTATACAAATTATAAATTTGCACGTTGCTTAATCAACATTTTATTTTGCTCATAAAGCTTCCTCTTATGAGGAAGCCTATTTTTTTTATGTATAATCATTAGTAGATATTTATTAATTTGGCTTCCTCATAGCTTTATGAGCGAAATAAAATGTTGATTAAGCAACGTGCAAATTTATAATTTGCATACTTAAAAATTGTGAGGAAGTAATGTTCAAATTTATAATGTGTACACTTAAAAATTATAAGGAAGCAATGTGTAAGTTTCTACTTGCCCACTTAAAAACTATGAGAAAGCAATGTGCAAGTTTCTACTTGCACACTGTGACGTGACAAGTCGCGTCCGCTACCCGGACGGGCTCGGCCGAGGGGAGACTCGGGGGTGCTTCCTCGCTCGAAGCGGGGAAAGGCAAGTGCGCTGCTTCGGCGGAATGATTAATTAGCGTTGAGATTATTTTAAAGGGATTGCCGGTGGTGACCGGGTATCTTGTGTAACGGCCTTAAGTCGCAACGAGGGAGAAATCGGAGGAACCAGGAAGCGACCGAAAGACGTGGCTGTCAGTCGGGTCACGCCCGGACCTTCCCGCATGAGCAACGCAAAGGCCGCCGCACGAAGATCCGACCCCGAGCGGCCACCGCAGAAATTTGAAACCCAAGAACCCCGGGGAGGACGCCCTGATGTAGTCATGGAGACCAGGGTGCAGCGTCACGACCCAGGGAGCGTACGGCCCTGTGACCGCCACCCCGAGGGGCTGCCGGTGGACGTGGCCATGGCCCGGCCAGCCTGGCCCACGTAACGCCGGCCAGATAATCGCGGCCCGGACAGCCGGATAATTCAAAGAGGCCGCGTTGGGGCGAATGTAGTTTGAGTGGCGCCGCAGGAAGGAGCAGCGCTAGGCGCAGGGAATAGCGCTCGGATCGGCGGACACGGCAGGCGGTGCGCCACTGCGCAGGCGCGGGGAACCGGCGCAATCCCGGCGGGCCATCGTCTCACCACTGTCGTGCCGGACCTCGAGGTGAACGCGCTGTTGGAACTGCCGATCCGGACCCTTTGGGAGACAACATCGAGAAATTGTAAGGTCACCACTCTGGCGTCCCCGCGGTGAAGAGGATTCGTTCGAGGCGCTGGCCCCGTCTGTCAGTTACCTTTGGAATATCTGGTAATACCTGTTGAAGAACGAGCGCCCATCGATACCTTGCGCTCTACCTCGAGAAGTCTGGATTAGAATCCACGAAGGGGCCCCGCCGAGAACGAATCCTCGAGTAAGTAGAGATCAGGTACGCCCTCCCCGGGAACACCGTCACGGCCGACAGTCACGTTGCGTAATCAGTGCGTCGTGTTAAATGTTGTGGAATAATCGAGATATAATCGTGATATATGTTAGAGTCGCGATCGCGCAACTCATGTTGCGGATTCGGGCGGTCGCGCGGTAATTTCGGGAAAATACGTTTCGCGAGTGGCAATGTATTGTGGATGGCACTCGGTCTCGTAGTTAAGTCGTAGAGTGCTCGGGCCCTCGAGGAAGTCGAGTATTGTGTCGTGCGTTGGGTAAGGCCGTAGAGTCATCGGGATTGGCGCGGTGCCGCGGAATCGCCGGGTTTCGCGAGGAATCTCGGGATTAGTGTGGCTAGCCGCGGAATCGTCCGCGATTCGGGCCATTTCGTGCTTGGGGATATCCGAGGCGAGGACGATCGTCTGCCGTGATTCGGCAAGGCGAGATCGCCCGCCGAAAGTAGGTATCAATTGCGAGGACGACCGCCTGTCGGCAGGGCCGACACGGCGAGATCGCCCGCAGCTATTGTCGTACGGAATCGTGGTGGCCCGAGTACCCGTGCGTGTTGCGTGGTTCGTTGTGGTTCGAGCCTTCGGGTGAATGCGTTGTTGCGTTAGAGTCGTGCGTATGTGTGAATATTCGTCGGTATTGCGTTGTTGCGTTAGAGTCGTGCGTATGCGTGAATATTTGTCGGTGTTGCGTTGCTGCGTTAAGCCTCGTCTACAATAGACGCACAGGCTGTGTCGTATGTCGTAAGTAGTAGTGTCGTAGAAAAGTTCGTCGCATGTCGTAAGAGTGTCGCTAGACGAGTGTCTACAATAGTCGCAAGGATTGTTCGCGATAATAGCGTAACTGTCAAGTCGACCACAGCCACAATGGACGACCGGCAGCAATTATTAATCTTTCTGCAACTTTGCTCCCAATTTTTAAATTTAGTATCTTTATATGGCCGTTTGCTCAGTGAATCGAACAACAGAAGATGGTGGGTGCGGCCAGTAAATAGTGAAGAAAGACGTCGTTCCAAAGGGTTCCATTTAACTTATTTTCGTAAACTGATGGAAACAGATCATGAAGAATTTTTTAACTGGACCAGAATGTGGCCCCATCAGTTTAGAAATCTTTATGAACTCGTTCGCCCTTGATTGTTAAAAAGGAGTCGTCGTCGTTCACTACATCCAGAGCTGAGGCTGGTTTTGATCCTTAATGTTTTTTTTACTTTGACCAGGTACCTAGCTCATGGGGACAGTATGTTTTCAAAGAAAGCTGAATTCAGAATTGGAAGATCAACGGCATACCAGATTATACCTGAAGTGTGCCGCATCATATGGGATGTGCTACAGCCACGTTACCTGGCACAACCAACGCAAGAAGTGTGGAGATGTATTGCCGATGAGTTCATGCAAAAATGGCAATTCCCTAATTGCATTGGAGCGTTGGATGGAAAACACATCCGTATTCAGTGTCCCCCAAATTCTGGCAGTCAATATTCAAATTATAAGAAATATTTTTCATTAGTTTTGATGGCTGTATGTGACGCAAGCTACAAATTTACAATGGTAGATATAGGACAATTCGGCAGTATCAGTGATGGTGGAGTTTGGGCACACTCGGATATGTCTCATCTTCTTGATAATAACTTGCTTGATGTGTCTCCAAAGAAAGAATTGCCTAGCACATTAATAGCAACGGAATATGCGCTTGTAGGTGATGAAGCTTTCCCCCTTAAGAAATACCTGCTACGTCCGTATCCCCGTCTTCAATTGACCAACAAGGAGAGGGTGTTCAACTACCAATTGTCACGAGCACGGCGAGTTATTGAAAATGCTTTCGGCATTCTGGTATCAAGGTGGCGAATTCTTACAAGACCCTTATGTTGTTCTCCAGAAAATGCTGAGCACTTAGTCAAGGTCTTGATCTGTCTCCACAATTTTGTTATAATAGGAGAAAGAGAAATTGCTCCAGCTCGCAGGAGGTACTGTCCACCACAGCTGATAGACAGAGAAACAGGAGAAGGTATGGTTTTGGGAGGAGCATGGCGAGGACACGGAGAACAGGGTGATCTGGTGCAAAATATTGGTCGGCTATCTAGTAATAACTCAAATGTTGCTGCACGCGCCCAACGTAATGTGCTACGGGATTATTTTGTAACCGAAACAGGGGAGGCTTAAGTCCCATGGCAATACCAGCGAGCATTCGGAGGTTACAACATTAATCCTCCTGACTGTCATTAATCTTTTAGTTATGGTTAATTATTGGGTGTACAACTTAATTCGGTCCGTTTTTTTGCTTGAAAAACGCATTTATTTGAACGATAAAATGAATTAATACCTTATTCAAAGTACTGTCCATCGCTAGCCACTACTTTTTCCCATCTTTCTGGCAATTTATGGATTCCGTCGCGGAAGAAGCGTTCATCTTTTGAAGCCAAGAATGAATCGGGCCAATTTTTGATACCCTGTTCTGAAGTGAAGCGTATTCCAGTCAAAGCGTTCTGCATCGATCGAAACAAATGGTAGTCGGAAGGGGCAAGGTCTGGGCTATAAGGCGGGTGAGCCAGAACTTCCAATCCGATATTTTCCAAATAGTTTTTAACCGGAACAGCAACATGAGGCCGAGCGTTGTCATGGTGAAAGATTATGGATTCGTGTCTGGTCACATATTCTGGACGTTTTTCGGCTATAGCTCGCTTTAAACGGATCAATTGTTGCCTGTAGAAGTCTCCCGTGACGGTTTGACTAGGTTTTAGCAGCTCATAGTGGATCACACCCTTCTGATCCCACCAAATACAGAGCATTACCTTGGCACCATGGATATTCGGCTTCGGCGTTGATGTTTCCGGTTGGCCGGGCTCTACATACGATTTTTTGCGTTTCGGGTTGTCGTAGTGAATCCATTTTTCGTCCCCGGTAATGATTCGATGCAGAAAAGACTTCTTTTTGTACCGTTCAAGCAACATTTCGGACATGCAAAATCGTCGTTCGATATCTCTCGGTTTCAATTCATATGGGACCCAATTTCTTTGCTTTTGGATGTATCCCGCGGCTTTGAGTCGTTTTGAAATAGCTTGTTGAGTAACTTGCAATGTTTTTGCGAGCTCTTCTTGCGTTTGACACGAATCTTGATCGAACCTTTAGCCTTGCTTGGGCATAATAAATATCTCTCTCTCTCTCTCTCTCTCTCTCTCTCTCTCTCTCTCTCTCTCTCTCTCTCTCTCTCTCTCTCTCTCTCTCTCTCTCGTTCTTTCGCTAATTCTTTTTGTCGACATATCGACTTGCTTGCACATGGAATTGGATAACATCAGTTTTTGGTATAGGGCTTCTAGTGCCTTTTTACCTTGTTATCAGTTTGTAGATTGCGCTGCGCTTTAGTTCTTAGTTTTATATACACTATTTAGTTTGCTTAGTATTACTTACTCCTTATCACATTCTATTTTCATTGTACTTATTATTAGTTAAGTTGTGTTAGTTCTTAGTTTTACAGTGTATATTATCCAAATCGGCTACTTGTTATTACGTTATACTTTTCATCCTATTAATTGTTTTTATGCTGGATCATTGGTTGCTCGCCTTATGAGAGAGAGCATGCACATGCTTTCGGTCGCTGCCATATGCATATCACCTGCTTGCTATTATTTTCTAATATTACTTACTGCTAATTGCATATCGGTAGCGATTACACTGCGTCTCGCATCTGTTTCTAGCTTCTATTTACTGTTCTTCATATTTTTGTGTAAATATTTGTTTATATCTTGTTTATACATATATTTGTTAATTCACTAATAGCCTAAAGTCTTGACTATGGCTTAAATAAAACCAATCATTCAATCAATCTCTCTCTCTCTCTCTCTCTCTCTCTCTCTCTCTCTCTCTCTCTCTCTCTCTCTCTCTCTCTCTCTCTCTCTCTCTCTCTCTCTCTCTCTCTCTCTCTCTCTCTCTCTCTCTCTCTCTCTCTCTCTCTCTCTCTCTCTCTCTCTCTCTCTCTCTCTCTCTCTCTCTCTCCCTCCCTCCCTCCCCCCCTCCCTCTCTCCCTCTCTCCCTCACGGTAAAATTCTATCCCTACTTCATATACAATTTTTTAAAATTCGATCAATTAATTCCCGAAAAATTGAAAAAATTTCGGTACCGGCTTCCAAAAAGATCGGTAACAAAAAATTATACACTTTATAGCACTCCCCGGAAAATTCTACACCTATTTTATATACTTGTGGTAAAAATTCGGTCCAATAGTTTTTAAGTTAAAAACGCACAAACATATACTACCCGTAAGGATTTTATATAATAGTATAGATTTTACAAATAGTAAATAATACTAGCAAATAATACTATTTATACATTTTTATAAATAGTTTCAGTAAAAATAAAAATGAGTTGTATTTGTAAAAAAAGTAGAATTGTTTCTTGCCCACATATCAATAAAATAAAAGGTAATTCTCTCTTCTAGTGTAAATTATATTAAACAAAACAAAAATATTCTATTTTATATTCTTTGGCATAACAATTTTGTGAGAAACATTGCACAAAGAGAAAGAAAGTTCATTCAGGAACATTTGAAAAGTATTTATGTAAGCATAAATTATATCGAACAAAACAAAAATATTCTACTTTAAATTCTTTGGCATAACACTTTTGTGAGGAACATTGCACAAAGAGAAGAAAAGAGTTTATTCAAGAACATTTGAAGAGTAGGGGAGACCGGGGCTAAACCGCCAACGGGGTTGAACCGCCAAATCAAATATCTCGGAACCTGTATATTGTGCGAACTCGCTATTAACATTGTAAACGCTGCTTATGGTACCCATGTGACCAACGGAGTTTCGGCAGGTTACCTGCCGTGTTATGATTTTTACGGAGGCAAACGTGTTTTCGTGGTGAAAAGTGAAATTTTCTGCGCGTGGAAATTTTGTAATATCTGCAATAATATTTGCTCTCCAAATCTCGAGGTACGTGATTATAAATGCATGCTGATTATAAAGAGTAAAGTAGACCAATAACAGTACCCTCCACTGCCGGGTACAACCGAGGGGAAACGGGGGGGGTGACGCGCGCACGCGGGGGGAACGCCATAAGAGATTGGCGAGGGGGACGAGGGGGGAGCATGGGGTGGGGATGGGCGAGGGGGGGGGTGAAGGGTGGACAGGTGCAAGGGGTAACAGGGGGGGTGAGGGGGACAGGTGTGCGGGGGAATTTCTCCTGTAACAGGACAAACATTCCCCTGGAACTGGACAAAGGTGTATCGCTGTCCAATCAGATCGCGGTACGAAGACTCGAGGCTGTCCAATCAGATGCGAGTATTCTGTGGGAACACCTGTCCCTAGGTGGGGTGATGGGGAAGTTCGCACCGCAGTGTTGCCACCTTGCGGTAACCTGAAAGACGTAAATTCCCTAGGCGGGTGATGGGGAATTTCGCGCCGCAGGGTTGCCACCGGAGGGTGGGGGGGATCGTCGTTCCCGGACGCTTCGAGAGGGCGCTCGGATCGGCGTTATCGACCGCGTTATCGACCGCGTTATCGGCCGCGAGCGGAAATCCGCCCCGATTCGCGCGTCATCGCGAATAATGTTATCATAGCGCGCGTTCGAACTCGTTCGAGGTCGCTCTTGTCAGTTCCTCCTTTTGTTTTTTTCGCAGGATGCGGCGAGCGGATGTCCCCTTCCCGGAAGGGTGTATCCTGTAGGTACATCCTCCGTTGAGATAACAGCGGATGTCCCCTTCCCGGAAGGGTGTATCCCGTAGATACAACGAGTATAAAATGAATTGGCGCGACGGCGTAAAGCGCATCGGAACGGGATAAACGTGGTATGAGCGACGAGTACGTAGAACTTTGCAAACCGGTGCGCGTGAAAATCGGGAAACCGATCGCGAAAATCAACGACCCGTTCGCGAGGAAGTGTTGCGGAACGGATTTGTGGAGAGTCAACGTAACGAGATATCTGATCGATCGCGAAATCGGAATTCCCGATCGTCGATCGAACCGGAGGTCTCTTCAATACCAAATATTTTGGAGAAGAGTGGTGGAGAATGGAATCTGTTACTATTGACTGAGACGCGTTAGCGGCGCTATTGCAGCAGTATCTAGAGAGAGTGGTGCGACGTAAAGCGCACCGGGAATGGGATAAGTTACTGTTGTTTTTCTTTAAAATGAGGTATGAGTGACGAGTACGTAGAACTTTGCAAACCGGTGTTCAATTCTAAAATCGGAAAACCGATCGTAAAAGTTAGTGAACCGTTCGGGAGGAATGGGGATCCGCGGCGCGTCGACGTAACGAGATATCTGATCCGTCGCGAAATCGGAATCGCCGATTGCCGATCTCACCGACAGTTTCTTTATTATGATATACTTGAGGAAAGACTAGACATACGCGACGATGCCGGGGATGTAGTTGGTGTTAATTTCGATGTGTTAATGGAGCTAATGTAGCATTATATTAGTGATGCGTACTCGCGAATGAACGATCGCCGTTATTACTCGTCCGAGGACTCGGACGGCGAACTGCGCTGTTACGAGTCCATGCCCAAGTTCTCGTCCGATTCGGACGACGAATCGGCGAGAGTCGACGCGTCGTTGTCGTCAAACGTATGCGCGTCGGTGGTGAAGGAGGACGCGCGATGGAATCTAGCGACTCATCATCTGCGAAGGGAGATCGGAGCGCGAACTGCGCGCGAGCGAGCGTGGATAGAGACGACAATGGCAAACTCCGTTAGGGCGAACGATTATATGCGTTGCCTGCCGCTCGAGTATTATCTTTACTATCAGACGGTGGACGGAGGAGAGAAGATACGTAGGATTCACACCTACAGGTCTCGTCGTCTTTTCGATCAAGTGAAATTCAGTGTTCCCGAGGGTGAAAGGCCCTTCTGGATGGGATGTGGGAACAGTGCGACGAGTTGCTCGCCGCGGACGTCCGCGACGCGGACGGGTACGCGCGTGGGGACGACGATGCGATGAGTGTCTCCGGCTCTTGCGAGAGAGTTGTCGAGTCAGACAATCTGGGGGGCAAGGAAACACTGGAGCCGTGAACGCTCTGGTGGCTCGAATAGCGCGATTGGAAGGTTCGAGGGAGGATCTGCGCCGACGATTCGAGCGCGTCGTAGGTGCCGGTTTGAACGGTGGGGACGGCGGTAGCAGCAGCGGCGGATTTTCGTGGGTCGAGATTGATACAGCGTTCCAAAGTCGCGTACTCACCGGCGCTGTGACGAACTCTACGTACATCGAACCAGCGCGATTTCTCGAGGATGCGAGGGCACCGTGCTCGAAAAAGTGCAGGATAATTTGAACAGACACGCGTGTCTGAAGGTTAATGTCATATTCAATGGGGAATTCGTAGCGGACGTTAAGACCGATGTGAAGAGTATCGCTACGCGGAACGAACAGCTCCTCCAAGGGTCCGATCTGGGCGAGTGGTACGAAAAGCACGTGCGCGACGCAATTCTAGCGGCGTTGGACGAATTTCAGGAACGCGACAGCGGATGGGCGTTGTCGCGAATACTCAACCTAACGGTGAACGTGAACAAGTGTAATCCCATGCGCGTGGGATGTTGGATGAAGATACCGCTAGGTATAAGACTTAAACAGGCGGTGGTCAACGTGCTGTCGGAGAACGACACGTGTTTCGCGCGTGCGGTGGTCGCGGCTCTGTATCCCGCCAAGTGGCACGCGGAACGATGCGGCTCGTATCCCGATTACGCGACGGTGCTGAATCTCGACGGGATCAAGTTTCCCATAGATCTGAAACAGATCGGAAAGTTCGAACGTCAAAACGACGTATCGATTAACGTATTTACAACTCGGGAAGGAATCGAAAAAAAAGATAAGTTCGGACGGGGCGCCGACCACAACGCGATCGTGCCTCTGCGGTTAACCGACGATAAGAGGGATAGACACGTAAATCTCCTGTATCGGCGCGATACGCTACGCGGCGTCAACAGGGGCCATTTCGCCTGGATAAAGAATCCTGTCGCGATTGGTGAATTCGCAATTGACCGTTGAAACGGTGCGCGAAGCACGTTTGCGATCGGTAAGTAAAAAAAACCTGAGGAATAAGGAAACGACGCGGTGTTATTTTATGTACGCATAGTAATCGCACGCATGTTATTGTACTTCGCAGATGTCTACACTATTTCTATACGCGCGAAAAGTTGGCCGCTCATAGCGTCGACTGCGGCCGAATGAACGACTGTGCCATCGTTCTTCCGAACGAGGACGATAAGTGGCTGTCGTTCGACAATCACGACAGAAAGGAGCGACTCCCCTTCGTGGTGTACGCGGATCTGGAGTGTCTTCTCGAACAGCGGGAGAGGGAGAATGCCGAAGGAGGCGCGAGAACGAAAAGATACGCTTATCAGCGTCACGTACCGTTCAGCTGGGCT